>NC_133773.1:17193225-17449057 GCF_003597395.2 Chelonoidis abingdonii | reverse complement strand
GCAGGCAGCCTCCTGGAGCACCAGGGAGGGGAAGAGGAGAGAGGCAGGGGGAAGGAGAAGCACACATACTTGGGAGCTCATCTCCATGTGGCACCCACATGTCTGTGGCAAGTTTTCCAATACTGTAAGCTTATGTTTGTGTTGCTAAGAGCAAGACAGGCACAGGGGCACCAGTTTAATAATCTCGCCTAGGGCACCATAAATCCTAAGGACAGCCCTGGGTTTTAGAAGCATTTAGTTGCTGGGATACATAAAGGCTGCACTGGAATTCTATGGGGAGGCTCAGCATTGTCTTCAATGAACTTGGGAGCAGGCCCACTGTTACTTCTCTATCATCCTCTCTGGGGGTGTTGTAAGAATGAATGTTTGTACTGCACGGTGCACATGGAAACGGCCATATGGTATTAATATTAAATATCCCCCTCTCCTTAAGAATTACTTGTGCGCCTTCCTATCTCCACAAATGCATTCTGACTGAATAGCTGCAACCACCTGTAGTCTGGCATTCATTCATAGGGTAGGGAGGCAGAGCAGAGAAGATTCATGTTGTCAATGAACAAATAAATGCAGTCAGTCAATACCGGTTGTAAATAATACATCACATGCAATATTTCAGCCTTACCTGTTCGAAGTTCCACTGTGAAACTACTGCCATCTAAAGCCTCTGTTCTTTTTATTCAGGAGCTTTTACTGCATCCATATCCATGCTCTCTCGACACCTATGCCTGGGCCAGGTTTTTCCAATTCTAATGCACACAAATTGTCTTTAGTCACATGAGGAGTCCCACTGACTTCCACAGGACACCTCACACAGGTAAGGGCTGGCAGGATCGGACCCTCAGTTTGTATAAGTTAAATTGGGCCTTTTGGGGGTAGAGCTAAATTATTGCAACATTTTACCATTTATCTGAATTTTAATATTTTAAACCAGTTGTAGCAGATAGCACACTGGCACTGATTTCTCTGCAGTTTTTAGATTAAGACATGTATTCAGGGAAGCTTCTCCAGAAATAGGATCAAACATTTAGTGTTGGTATTTCTGCTCTCCTGTGGTCTGTAATCTTCTTTGACTCAACTCAGTAGGTGGGGAGGGTAGGAATGCCTGTTTAAACAGACTGCAAGGCCATTTCCCTCCTTTCTCTTTGAGCACAAGCTAGCTTTTCCAAATAGATCTTCAATATATAAATATATCATCTATACTTCTAACAGAAGTAACCAGATAACGGGCAATACTGTTTGAGCAGCAAAATGACTCTAAGTCCTCCCTTCATAAAAGCTCACCTAACCCAAAACATCTAGACCAAACAAACCCTTCCTCCACCCATGGAGGATTGTGTTCAGTCAGAAGTCGCTGGGTTTCAGAGCCCAGGTTCCAGCCCGAGCCTGGTGCCTACACTGCTATTTTTAGCCCCACAGCTCCAGCCTGAGTCAGTTGACCCAGGCTCTGAGACGCGTTGCTGTGGGTCATTTGTTGCTCTGTAGACGTACCCAAAGAAGGAAGAAAGCAAATGTCACATGTAATTCATCCCTGTAAACATTCGGCTTGGTTGTATAGCTGTTCTTCTCCCTGGCAAGTTACCTCTTGCCTATAAACTATGACAAATGGAGCAATGGCAGTTTATACCTTTCTTAGGAACTTCAAGTGCAGCTCTAGTCTGAAAAATGATTTTGTAAAAATGACGTGGTGGTGGTGGGGTTTCCATGGTCCTCGTGTCTCAATGATTTCCAAAGTAAATATGCTCGGTTTACAGATAAAATGGATTTTATTTCAAACTGCCAAGCCTGAAAATTCAACCTGGGCAATCCTTGAAAGGCAAGTCGGGCTCTTTCTTGCTCATATAGTGCTGTTGTGTATTTGGTTGTCATGGTTTTTGTTCCCATGGTAACTGAGTTAGATTATTAGGGGATAGCCTAGATAAAGCCTAGCCTGTTTAGAAGCTGGTTAGGTCAGCTCTGTGTGTGTAAATAAATAGTAGTTTTGTTAGCTGTCTGCTGTCTGGCCTCAAGTAATTTCTTCCTAAACCAACTGCCTCCAAGGATATAACAAGTGGCGACGATGGATGAGATTCCGGTGCTGCTCCCGTAACAGAAGGAAGTAGAAGTCAAGGTAAAAAAACAAACAAACAAACAAAACCTGCTTGTTTGCACTGACTGTGAAAGTGAAACTAAAAATCATGGCTACTCTGACCAGGCCACTGGAACCTTTTGATGAGAATATAGAGCGGTGGCATGTGTATACTGAGCATTTTGAGCTTTTTGTTATTACAAATGACATTACAGAAGCGAAGAAGGTGCCAATATTCTTAAGTATTGTAGGGGCTAAAACCTACTCTCCTCTGTACACAGCTTTACTACACCCTGTTAAGCCTGAGATCAAATCTTACACTGTGTTGTGAAATCCTGGGTCCCATATTTTCCCCAAACCACTGGTATTGCGGAAAGATATAGGTTCCACAAAAAGAGCAAAAAGAAGATGAAACAGTTGTACAATTTGTAGCAATTTTAAAAGCTAGCAGAACACTCGTGAACTTAAGAGATGTTAAATGACGCCTGCGTGGACAGGTAGTGTGTGGCTTCTATATATGGAAGCGCCTACTGACAGAGGCTCAAGCTTACATTACAGAAGGCTGTGATATTGCTGTTCCATGGAACTGGCTACAAGGGAGGTGCAATACTCGGTGCATCCCTAGGTGCAAAAAAGTGTCACAAGAACTCCCACAAAACTGTGCAGAGTCAAGAATGCTACCACTGTGGTAAGCCGGGTCACCAGCATCAGAATGCGGTCTGTAAGGACCTGGTGTGTCGACACTGTGGCAAAAGGGCACATTGAGTGTGCCTAAACAAAGAAAAGAAGCCTGTGGTCCTGGCTGACAAAAAGAGACCCTGCATACCTAGAGCAGCCAGGATGATCAAGGTGACACTCTCATTGCAAGAGGAAGTGCCACTGCATGTTTTGTCTTTGGCAGTGGGCTCACATGAATACCGGTAACCCGTTGTGGATGGCAAACCTATCGATGGAACTGGACACCAGGCAGCCGTCTCGCTGGTCCCGAGCTGTTGTATAAGGAAAGCTACAGCATCTTCCCTTAAGGCAACACAAAACTGTTGCAAGATGTCTCGGAAGAAGCTGTGCCCACGTTGGGACACTACTGATGTTTAAGCGCTGGAGCTCAATGGACAAGCTGCAATCGCACTGTTGCTGGTGTGAGTTAATATCCATCTTAATGGGTAGTGTTGGCTTGAGATTCAGCTGAACTGGCAAGCAGTGCACCAGATGACTAAAGAAAAAACAGTCTAACCCACTCATACTAAGGAAACATGCATGCTTTTTTGGAGATGATTTGGGAAGTATGAAGGGATCACGTGTGACGTGACATTAACTACAGTCCACCACAAATATCTTGAACGCCGACTAACTGTGCCATGTGCCATCAGGCGAAAAGTTTGAAGCAACTGAGCGCCTGGTCACAATGGAGTTCCTCTACCGTTTACCATAGCTCATGGCCACTCCTATCGTCCAATAGTGAACAACAGATGGTTCTCATCCAGTTTGCAGTGATTTTAAAGTCACTGTCAACCCAGTGTTTGTGCAGAGCAATACCCAGCTTCCTGCATCGAGCACTTCACAGCCTGGCTGCAGACAAAAGTCGTAAGATGATCTGCAGTTCAACATTATTAACAGATTGCAGTCGAGAGGGCCCAAGAAGCTGTTGACTATTGTCTCGTAAGGCTTTATCCATACTAAAGGTCTGCTCCCGCCCTTTTCAGCAGGCTATGACCAGATCTTGGTGGCTTGTCGGAGTCAGTCTATCTGGATGATATCCTGGTCACTGGAGGAATGACAGAGGATCACTTAAGAATTTAGAGGCTACCCTACAAAGACTGGAAGAGTATGGCCTACGAGTTCGCAAGACAAGTGTCGAATTCTTCAATGCCACCTTGCCTAGTTGAATACTTTTGGGACACGGATCATTGATTCTTTCAGGTCTTACATACCGCTGCAAAAGTTAACTATGTGGAGCTCCCCACGCTTGAAGATTAGCCACGCTGCGCCTGTTTCGTAGGACTTACTGACACTCCATTACTCTTGAGAAGACTCATCTCAAGTTAGCACACCTGCTCAAGTATCACCTAACATCGAGCTTTCCTTGGGCAGAAAGCAAGGCCTGGAGAGGACTGAAGGCCTGTTCAATGTTTCATTTTAGAACCCAACGCTAGAGTGCATTCGCTAAATTCTTGATATTCTTCTAACCGCACCTATTTCGGATACATCCTTACCCTAAGCAGACTTTGGCCTTGCCGCTTGCCTCCCCTTATGGGGGGAAAAAAAGAGACAACGAGGCAGGCTAGAAAGCGTAATAGACATCAACAGAGACTATCTCCCTCAAGGAGGTAACCAGATACTATCCAAGCCCAGGTCAGTAAGACCGTTAAGTACCATGCTATCAGCTGAGCATGGCCAAGCATGGCACACACTGTTGAATGAGTCTTGGTGAGGCTGCTCTCGCTCTCCTCGTACGTTATGCCCATTGGTGAGCAAAGTAAGATCATCTAGTTGCTTTTGCTCCTACGCTCACTCCATGACGGCAAGAGACACCGTTACCCTCTTGTGTTTAACAAGTCTCAATCTCGGGGCCCCACATGTGTGCGCGTATGTTTTGGAAAGACTCGGCGCCGCATTTCTTCTCAGCGGAAAACTTTCGGCTCTTTTTTAGTGCGTGGGGGGTAAAACTTCCGAAAAAAAGTTTTTTTTGTTCACGGTAAGTACCCTCCGTTGGGCGAGAAGTTTACTTTACTCCAAGGATGTCCAATCTGTACCTGCATTGATGTCAATTTTGGACCCTAACAGGCATTCCTCCCAGTTTAGCCTCCTAGTGTATGCTCAATTTGTTTTGGGCAGTTTATTACTTCTTACAGCACAACCAATATGACCTCGACGCATATTGTGCAGATGCCTCCATTGCTGCTCAGTGGCGCGATATCGCAGATGGCCTCTCAGAGTTGCCTTTGCGGTAATAGCGATACACGCATATGAGCGGAAATCTTCTACTAGTTGACCGAAAAGAGAGACACAACAGGCAGGTAGGAGAATTACAACCATCTGACTGCTGAGCTCAATAGAAGAGGGCAGCACATTCGCGTTGCGAACCCTCAGTGTCTGTTCCCAAGTTATAGGGACCTGGTAATGACGATGGAAAAGTCTCGACAAACCTCTCCGCGGTCCCATCGACCTTGTGACTTACATGTCCAGGGCGAAGTTAGTCTAGTCCAATGCTAGTCTCGTCTTGTTGCTAGGGCACGCTTGTCATTATTCCACCCACGACGTGAAGCCTCACAGTAGTGATACGACCAGCTACATACCCGGTTCCACTGTGGGAAACTCTCATCTTTGTGCCCGCATTGGCAGGGATACTCTGCACGAATGCTCGACACTTTCTCTTTTTGTCCCGCCTCACATGTCTTGCCGAGTGTGGACACGTGGTTATCTGACTAGTGGAAAGCCGCATCCTCCAATTAATCCAGCTCCGGCGTTCTGTCAGTGTAGTGTGTGCGACTATGCACCCAGTGCGTGCCCCCTTACACCCTCATGGACTGGCCGAAAACCCTTGGTCTCTCGTAGTCCAACCATATTGTACCTTTTGCTCCCCCCTCATTGAATGAAGCATGTTTCTTTCTGCTAGGTCAGTTCCGTTAGTTGCCCGGTTGCTAATGGCCTAGATCAGGTCTTCTTATGACCTGTGTCACTTAGTCACCCACTACTGCAGAGGAGTACTACATCCAAAAAGGTACGAGGACTCTTTAGGTCGTTTCGATGTAGCCATAGCAGAGTTCAGTGAGTGACAACGGACCGCAGGTTCGCTCTCCTCAGGAGTTTCAAAAATGTTATGAGGGCAAATGGGATTAAACCACAACCGACGTCATCCATCCACCAATGGATTAGCTGACAGATTTGTAGCGGACAATGAAACACGCTTTGAAATCAGCAAGGGGACAACACTCATTCAAAACAAGTCGGATACCTTCTTATTTCTACAGAAACACCCTTATGCTAGCGACCCAGCGATCCCGGCCTTTCTAATGATGGGCGACAGCTGCGCACTTGCTTTGATCTGCTGAACCTTCTTGACCCGACAAATTATGCAACATCAGCAGCAATAGCAAGTTCATCAGAGGGGACCAGTAGAAGAGACGAACCTTTAGCCGGGACAGCCAGTTTTTGAGCATCGGCAATTAAGTGCTTCCAGCAGCTCAATATAGGGTCCCTGGCCAGGATCGATCACTCAAAAGCAGGAACCTGTTTCCTCACCAGCTCCGGACTTGCAGCTGTTACACCACTAGCCGCGAACTGCCTACAGATCATACTTTTGCCGGCCATGCCAGCTCCTCAGGACTAATCTGCTAGTGCAGTGTTTACTCAGCCTCTTCTGCGGTGAGACACAATCACCTGTTTCCTGACTGTTCTCCTCCATTTCCAGCCGGCCGCTGAGATACCCTTTCGCCTCAGCGACGAGTGAATACCACTGCATCATTGTTTTGTGCTGTGGACGCCTGAGCCCATGGTACTTACGGCGTGCAAACAAGACCCACAGTGAGTTCGCCGGTAATCCACCTAGCGCTCAGAAGGACCGTCTCCTCATCGCCAGCTAGGGGAGATCTCCTCGCCCTTTAACGGTGGAACCCACCGGTTATGGGGCAAAAATCTCCCGCGCTCTTAGCTGAGGAATTGGATCTGCGCACGATTCTACCCTCCTATCTCAGTTCTGTATGTGGTCTTATTTAGGGTGTTCTTCTTTAGTGGGGGAGGAATATGTTGTGTATTGGGTTTCATGATTCGTTTCCCATGGCAACTGAGTTAGATTTATTCGGAATAGGCCTCGATACGCCTAGCCTGTTTCGGCTGGTTTAGAGTCTGCTCTGTGTGTGTAAATAAATGGTAGTTTTGTTAGCTGTCTGCTGTCTGGCCTCAAGTGATTTCTTCCTAAACCGACTGCCTCCAAGGATATAACAAGTGCCCCCTGTAATAAGCGTCTGCAGGCCAAATTAGGTCTTCAGTTATTCCTACATAGCATCATTTCCTTCAGATAATGCTCCCAGTAGCACCCATGCAGCCCTTTTCTGCCCACGGGTTTGCACAGTTGTAACTGTCTGGAATACAGAAAACCATTCTGCTGATAGTGCACAAGAAGGAATCGAACGGAGTTCACTCTCTCTGACCTGCATTGGCCCTGCAAGGTTAATGGGAGTGAACAAGCAAAAAAAACTGTGCTGGCCAACCCAGCTAAAGAGGCACTAGGAAGAAGGCTGTCACAGCTTTCTTCCCTCAGGGAGTAAGGGGCTAAATTGTGACTTCCTGTTCGGCCCTGGGTCACAGCAATTATGTGGTGCCCTTTATACCGGGCAGGTTGCTGTGTGCCAAACTACCCCATAGCGTTGAGCTGCAAAGTTTCAGGAATCCCATCTGCCCAAATAAATGAGATTTTCTTCCACTAGTCCTTAATTTAGGCACAGCTTTGATTTTTCAGCATTTCACTTTGAGTCCATAACTATGTTCTGTTTATAAGAAGGCTTTATAGTCCTCAAGAGACCCTCGATTTTATTTTCCAAATGTATCGCAGTAGAACTCGTATTAATCACCCTCAATGAGAACGTGTCCAGATTAGCATTTGGGCTTGTTGTAGTTGCCTTCAGAGCATAACTATGCAAATGCATTCCCTTCAGCAGTCTCCATACCGACTTGTCTGAGGCCAATGCATCTGTAGAGTAGCAAAATAAGAAAAGATGAGGCCCCCCCCCTCTGGTTTTGTCCAAGGTTTGTGTAATATGACCTGCTCCTGTTTGCTTTTAGATTTTAGCATAACCATCTCAGCTCTTGAGCCCCAAAAGATCACAATTTCAAAGCTCTTTTCTTTTAAATATGATGTAAAATGAGTGCTCTACTGTTATTTCTGAGCAAGGGCTATGCTGGTCAGAATGGTTTTCTGTGTTCCAATCAGTTACAACTGTGCAACCCTGTCATAAGTAGATAGGTAAGGTAAGGGTTAATTTTCTTTTACTGTTAAGGGAACCAAACACCTGACCAGAGGACCAATCAGGAAACAGGATTTTCAAAAGTAAGGGTGGGAACCTCTGGAGGTTTTTTGGCTTTTTTCTGGGTCTTTTTGTTTTCCTCGGCTGTGAGTAAACAAGTTTTCTTCTAACTCCATCTTCTTTCAAATCTTCTCCTAAACATCTGTGAGTACAAAAGGAAAACAAAGTAATCGGCTGTGATGAGCTTTGATTTGTATTTTTATTACATGTGTGTGGTGTCTGTGTTGGACTCCTTTATGGGCTTCCTTCTCTCGAATCGACTGTTATTCTAATTTTCTCCTAAGCAAGTCCGCGTATATTCTTATCAGTACTATTGTTTTGTCTTGCTTTTCGCTTTTTATTAAAGTTTTCTTTTTTTAACTGGAATTTCTTTTCCTGTGTGAGCAGGAGGTGAGCGGAATCATCTTGGTCCGCAGAGCTCTGTAATATCGCGGTGACAGCTAGAGGGGCGGAAAAGCCCAAACTCGTGTGTGCTCACCGTAGCCTCATTGTTCCTAGGGCCGTGGGAGAAGGTACAGGACAAAGGCGAGCGAGAGGAATCTCTTGTGTGAGCGTGACTCGGTGCAATTCCTAGTGCTCGGGGCAAGCTAGCTCTGTCTCACCGAGTTGGTATATCAGAGGAGTGAGTTATCCGCCATTTCGCACGCGGCTAACCCAGGAAACGGTGGGTTGTAGGGGCCTCTTCTCTCGGGGGGGGGGATTTATTTTTTTGAACCGAATTTCGCGGGGCGGTGACCGGTGTCTTGCCCTATGGGTGATATTCTCAGAGGATAAGTCTGGGCCGCGAGACATCGACGCTGACGGCAGGCGTCCATCTGCCAGTAATCTCTTCCTCGTTGAGGTTGGTCGCCGAGGCTCAGATCCTGCCTGTGCTCCGCCTCAGCCTTCGCGAGGGCGGTTCACCGGTAAAAGACTCAAATGTGTCTCGATACATACTATAGTCCAGATTTGAGACGACGTTATTACAACCCTGATAGAACGGGCCTATATTGGCTGCATTGTCACAACAATACCTGTGCAGTGGGATTCAAACTGATGACCAAAGGGTAAAAGTTTTATATCCCATATAAGCTCCTCAGCTACCAGTTTCTGCAGAGAAGAACTAGAACACTACAGGACACTATCATACACATGTTCAGTTTGTGCACTGCACTTTTACCTATGCAGCATGCCCCAATCAATCATATAAATTGTTATATCAGAAGGTTACTCTGCAGTCAGGAATGTCTTATCTCCCTGTTTTTCTCTCTCAAAATCTTAGTAGAGAGACTTTGCAGCAAACAAATTTTATGGGATGATTATAAAAGGCCTGAGATTTGTTGATAGCATTTTTCTTTGTTGAAATGGATTTATATAGTATCAGATTTAAAGATATTTGAAGCTACAGATGTTAACATTTAGCTTTCCTTTGTTATAGAAATGAACAAGTTCACTATCTATGTTGCATTCTTTTGCAAACAAACATCAGGAAGAGGACACTTTCATTCAAGAGGCACGGGGGACAAATTTATGTAGAAACAGTGATAAATTTGAAATCCTTTCCCTCATTTTAGCCACAACCTTGGATAATTTCTCCAATGCTAGCAGACTAATGATCATCTTAAAGCACATCTGAAATCTTTAAAGCCCGTTTTAAAAACATAATAATGGACAATCTGATAAACTCATGCATAGAATCATAAACATGATAGTGCTCAGAAATGTGTACAGAAATGTGTACCGTAGCATCTTGACCCATCTAACTGATTTGTACTTATGCCTGTGTATGTCAGAATTGTGAACATTTGACAAAATATCTCCATTAGTTTGATCTTAAGTTAACAATCAAGTCTGCTGAGCCATCCCAGCTGATGGAATCTATTGGCTATCAGCTTAGCTGACTTCAGATGGAGGGCATGTAGCCTAAAACAGAGCCTTAACTAGACAGGTCAGGAGAAAGGTGTTACATGCTGTATGTATTTGTCATATACTAAGCCATTTCAGTGAGTTCTTGGAATGTAAGCCTCAAACCTTCTTGTTTTCCCTACTTACCCAGTTGTCTCATCTCTCACCTGTTTACATTAAATGAACAGAAAGAACCAGGTTCTGCCCTCAGTGACACCAGAATAAAGACACAACAATCTTAGTTCCGCAGCTAAATGAGGAGATAAAAAAAATGATGGTTGCTGTAAAATTTATTGGAAGTCCAAATCTCCATTCAGTGATGACATCTGGCATAACATGCTGTATATACTGTAACTAGACTGGATAACTGTATATCGTTGAACCATGCAGTAACGTTAGGGCTTGTCTTCACTGCAGTGTTAGTTTGAGGTATTACTCGAGTGTTGCCCATAACCTGACCTCTGTTCGTGCACAAAAATCTCCGGTTCAAGTTAAGTGGTGCTAGCTGGCTCTAGCGGAGTGGTCACCCACTCCTGCCCTGAAGGGCTCGAAATCCGCCCAGGGAGAGAGCTCAGGTTGCGGGAGGGCTGCTGCTGGGGAAAGCAGCCTGAGGCCTTGGCTACACTTGAGAGTTACAGCGCAATAAAGCCACCAACAGCGCTGTTACTCACTCCCCGTCCACACTGGCAAGGCACATACAGCGCTGTATCTCCCTGGCTACACTGCTGCTTGTACTCCACCTCCCCGAGAGGAATAAAGATTATAGCAGAAGTGCTGTGCCGCCAGTGTAAACAGGGAATAATCTTAGTTTGCAGTGACTGATCTCCAGAAGCTTCCCATAATCCTTTTAAGTGAAGGTTCCACTCTTTGTTTTGTTGTGCACTCTGGGTTCCGGAGCTGCTTATCAAAAAAACAAACACAGCTACTGTTTGCTGTGAATGAGCAGAGGCAGGGGGGCTCCCTTTGGAATGCCCACAGCTAGTGTTTGCTTGAGGAGAGGGGGAGGGAAGGGGCTTGAGAGAAGCAGCTTGATGGGCGGGAGGGAGGGAGATCCGTTTCGGAGCGGCTGCTTATCTGGTCTGTGAGGAAAAAACAAACAGCTGCTGTTTGCTTTCAATGAGTGAGAGAGGGGTGGAGGAGGGGGTCGGAACTTGCAAGGCAGGGAGATGACACAGTGTCGGCTCCAAAAATCCACTCTCTCTCTCTCCCCCACGCTCCCTGTCACACTCCACCCCACCCCACCCCCTTTTGAAAAGCATGTTGTAGCCACTTGAACACTGGGATAGCTGGCCATAATGCACTGCTCCCAATGCCGCTGCAGATGCTGCAAATGGGGCCACGACAGTGCGCTGGTTGCTGTCAGTGTGGCCAAACTGCAGCGCTTTCCCTACTCAGCTGTACGAAGACAGGTTTAACTCCCAGCGCTGTACAGCTGCAAGTGTAGCCATATCCTGACTCAGCTGATTGGGGAAATAGCCACAGCTGGGGCCCGCCCCAATGAGGGCCCAGGTGGCCCTTATAAGAGGGCTGGAGCCAGAAGCCAGAGAAGGACTCTCCCTCTAGCTCTTGAGGGAGAAGGGCCTGGCTGCCTGGGAGCTGAGAAAGATACCTACAGTGGAGCAGGGCTGGGGAAGGCTAGAGGAGCTGGGGGAGCTCCAGCCTGGTGACCCCCCCAGGCTACAGGCCTTGTTAAAGGCCGGAAAGGGCACTGGAGTTGCAGAGGGGCAGCCCAAGGCTAGGCAGAGGCAGCAGGTTCAAACCCCCCTTGCCAGTGATAAGAGGCACTTACACTGCAGTCTGCCCCAAGGAACGGAGGCTAGATTGAGACTGGTAGTAGCCATAGTCTGAGACGAGGTGAGGATAGAAGGTGGGGGTTCCCTGGGGAGGGGAGACCCAGATCTGTGGGTTTATTGCCAGGGGCAGCACCCCGGCCTGAAAGGGGCACCAGGGTCCAGGAGGGACTCAGGTCCAGCGGCAAGCAGGACACTGGCCTACAGAGGGCGCTCCAAAGGCTGAAGAGCTAATTCCCTGGATGACCAGCAGGAGGTGCCGCACCAGTGAGTCCCACCTCATGACACTAGCGCATAGAGGGGGCCAGGGAAGGATTAAAGGCCAAATGCTACTGATGCCCGCTGTAGTAATGCAGTGGGAATGCAGCTATTTTGTACTAATTCAATCATTCTGTGCAGCTCAAGTGGTTTGCAGCATAACCATTCAGCTACTCTGAAAATTAGCATAACTATTCTCACTCGAGAGGTGTTAACTCTAGTGTAGATGACTTGAATTAAGGCTGTTTATACATGTAAACCACTACAGCAGCTCAGCTGAAGCTGGGCCACTGTAGCGCTTTGGTATAGACATGCACTAGTGACAGGAGGGGTTCTCTAATCGCTGAAGTTAATTCACCTTCCTGAGAGGTGCCAGCTAAGTCGACAGTATTTTCTGTGGATAATGATATAACCCAGATCAGCCAGCTTTAGTGTGCAGTGGACTCATTTCTGTTTCTTCCTCCATACATCAAAAAATGTGAAACAATGTTTGGAGGCTGGAAAGTTGCATATTTATTTATTAATAAGGGATTGATGATGAAGATAAAAACCTCCCTATAATGATCACAGGTTGCTCACTGCAATTAAAAATAAACATTGTCACAACATTGGAAAATAGAAGCTGACTTGTGTCGACTGTGTGCACAATTGACATAGGCACTGACAGCAATGTCTTCCCAAGGGAGTGATGTTACAGTTCAAAGTTCATACCTCCCTCTCTCCATGGGCATCCATTCCAAGTGACAGGCTCCACCCCTTGTCTCAGGATGGAATCCTTGATTCATCCCACTTTTATATTTGCCCCCAGGTCACAGCACTTCTATGCATGCCCTCAGCAGGGCCAGCTGCAATAGATTTCAGAACTTTATGCCAGTGCAGTGACAGAGAACAACTTGTTGAAAACCGAGTATTTATTTATCCCTAACACAGAGAGAAAGGGTTAAAACAACCTCTACACATGGTATCTTACCTAAACTTTAGCCTTTCCTTGCGAGTTTAAGTAGGTCCCACTTGTCCCATGCATCCGCAGCATTGGGGCTGTGTGAGACAGGTGGCACCCGTGCAGCTTCTACCTCTGATGGTCTGACCCCCAATCAATGTCTTCCACCTAGTTCACAGGCTGTGTAGAGAGCTCCAGCTGGAATTAACCCTTATCTCTGGACTACACTGGGGGGCGGAAATTGATCTAAGTTACACAACTTCAGGCAAGTGAATAATGTAGCTGAAGTTGATGTACTTGGATTGACCTGCCATGGTGAGTCGACTGCTGCTGCTCCCCTGTCAACTCTGCCTGCACCTCTCGCAGCGCTGGAGTACAGGAGTCACAGGAGAGCGCTCAGGGGTCGATTTATCACGTCTAGACAGACGCAGTAAATCGATCCTCGCTGGATCGATCTCTGCCCACCAATCCAGTGGGTAGTGTAGACATACCCTTAGTGTTTCATAATATTGCATTACCCACAGAGACATTCATAAAATGAACACAGATCACCCCCACATTCTTAACAGGTGAACTGCTATCATCTTGTGTGAATGTGTATTAATAAGCATAGAGTATAACGTGTATGATATATTTTTTAAAATCTACAGAACTCCTTAAGAAAACATCTGCCAGTAGATGTGCTGGAACTACTTGGCACATACAATTAAAGTCAATTAAATTTTATTAAAACTAATAAGATTAATTGGTTCTAAATCATGGTCATGGGTTAGTATTTGACATAGCATGCAATTCAGATATATCCCTTTATTAGGTTTTTTTATTATTATTTTTAGAAGGGATTTGTAAGTACCTTTGCTCTTGGAAGAGAAAACCCCAACTCATTCACATGTGAGCTCAACGATGCTCAACTTAAACTCAACACCTGAAATATTTTTAACTGGTACTAACAAAAGGTATTGGTTGGGATTTACAAAAGCACTCATAGTTGGCCTAACTCTGCTCTCATTGAAGTCCACGGCAAAACTCCCATTGTTTGCACTGGGAGTGAAGTTAGGCCAATATAGAGTGTTTTTTAAAACCCCACCTAATACGATTATTTCTGTCTTATTGCCACTTAAATTAAAGCCAGGGATGTAAAACCATGTTAATTCTCAAAAATATTTTTTATAAAAAAAAAATCCTGTGGATAATATCTTGCACTACTATAGTGCCATTCATATAAGGATTTCAAAATGCCTTGCAGTTTATTTTATGCTCACACCAACCCTGCAAGATAAATACATATTGTCCCCAATTTACAGGTAGGTAAATTGAGCTATAGGGAGGTTAAGTGACTATTAGAGTTAAGCTCTCCTGACTTTCCTTTTTACATGGTCGTGTAAAGTACCTCGCACCTCACAGGGCAGTGTAGAACAAAGAATGACTTCATGGTGAGAACAGTAATACAAGCTTTTACACCTGAAACTCCAAAGGTGAAATCCCAGCCTACAGAAGTCATTGACCGCAGAGAGATACAAAGAGTGTGAGCCTGTACAGAGACTGGGGCTTCAAGATGAGGTGATGCTAAGGGAATGAGCTGTGGGACATACATCTGATCAGTAGGGGTGGGACTCTTGAAGGTACCTAGCCACCTAACTCCCATTGAAATCAATGAGAACGAGGTGCCTAAATACTTTTGTGAATCCCACCCTAAGAGACTGAAATATCCAGGCCCTAGGAAGTAAATTTTGTTTCTTTAGATCACAAGACTACAAGCAGTAAGAGATTTAGACTCGCTAGGATTTGATACCATTTACTTATGATTTAATTTTCTTTTCTAATAATCTTTGCATTATTTACAATCCTTCCAGAACAGGCTGGTTACTATAAAGCCAGGAAGTTGAGAGCAGAAGAAAGCTGAAGAGAAGGAGTAGGGCTTAAATTCTTAGATAATTTCCCAGAACGCCCCATGCTTCCCCCCACTCCCTCCTCCGCCTCATGGTATAAAAACTCCAGAGGGTTGAACATATTTACTGAAGCTCCGCTCTGGCCAGCTCCAGCTGAATTTAAATGCTGGAGTCTGCAGTTGCCTTCTGGGAACAGAGAGATGGTGAGGAGGAAGCCCAGGGGGATGAATAAGCCCTGGGATCCTAGGTCTGAAAGAAGGGTCAACCCAGAGAAGTTATGGAGAGGACAGCCTGAGAGAGGCTGGGTAGGAAGAAACCTTGGGGAACAGCACTAAGAAGTGGGACTGTGCAGAACTTTGCTGCTAGTTAGCATCCCTAGACTGGACTCCAGTGTAGAGGCAGGGCCTGGGTTCTCCTACCGGCTGCAGGCAAAGTGGCACAGGACCAAAAGTTAGAACAGAAGACTGCTTGAGATGGCATCCAGATAGCTTGTCTAGTAGGACTTTGTTATTCTGGAAGATGGGGACTACGTAGTGACCCGGAGGGAGGACCAAGTCACAAAGACCCTGAGTGATGAAGAGAGAGGCCATAGCATGAGTAACCAATGGAAGGGGGCTCCAGATGAGACAAAAGCTAATTCCCCCAGACCAGGCCACAAGGAGGCACTCCTGCAGGTGAGTGAACCACTTTACGGAGACAATCACTGATGGGCACCTTGGACAGAAATTGAGTTTGTACTCCCAGGAAGACAGAATCAGCTGGAATAATGAGTTACGTGTATAGTCACAAACAAAACAACTTTTAATATCCTTCTCCAAGCAGGCCTGTAAGAACCAGTGGCCTGGGGAGAGTCAAACAACCCATTGACTACTAGGCATGGCTTCAAGAAGAGAATAGACTCTTAAGTATTATTTTACTCCTTATACTGCCCATGTTGCAAAGCTCCCCCAATCCACCTCTAAAATAGCACCATTAACTGAGCAGTGTATTTGTGCTTCAATGACTGATATCAAATGTAAAGTGCTGTGTGAATTTGCAGGTTTAAGGGCAGAATTCCCAGCCATGAAGATGTTGTGTCCATATGCTGAGAGTTTACATATCTGTGGCAAAGGGACTATGCCGTTGCTAGTCAATATGTGGGTGGCAAGTAAAACTTTCTGTCTGTGAGTAGTACATAATCAGAATTTTGAGATCAATTAAACCACATGAAGTCAGTGGAGAAAAGGAAGGGAGTCTTTCAAAGGAAATGTGATGATGTGGTGGTAAACCTCAAGCAAAGGAAGCAACTGATATCCAAAAAAGGATCATGATACCGATTATGTCCATGTGTCAGAACGAAACACAAGAGAGAGATATAACTAGGTATAGAGATATAGCTAGGTTGCAGCTCTGAAAGTGTCAGCCCGCCTATCACCCAAACACTTGACTCTTCAGACATATGGGAATTCAGCTACTTTTCCCCCACGAGCTCCCAGCTTTCTGACTGCTATTGTACCCCTCGCTTTGAATTTATCCTTTAGATAGGAGGCTTTCCACATCTGCGCTTCTGGGAACTGGCCTTGCAAATGTGAAAGAGAGAACTAGCCTGGGCTTAATTTGTTCCGGGGCTGAGCTCCGGCCCTTCTAGCACAGCCTCAGCACCCTGGGCTTGCTGCATCAGTTATACAAGTAAAAATAATTGCTTGAGCCCCGGCACCTCTTTCATTACAAATTAAGCACTGCAACTAGCTACAGCCCAGAAGTGTTCATTTGGTCTCCGATTACTGCAGTTTATAAGTCCTTCTCTTTCGGTAAGTGTTCAGCTGCTTTTTGATGTTGGTTTTCTTGGCTTTCTCTTTTGCAATTCCAAGGAAGTTGGCTCTATCAGAAGTAGAGAAATCATCCCCAAGGCTGTGAGTTTGGTGGTGGAATTTTAACAAGGGACTGGTGGGATCCCATTCCAGCACATTAGTGTTTATCATGTCTAAAAGACCTCCATCACCCCTGAGGCATCAGTTCAGTATGGATTCAGAAGGCAACACCACTTCCTACAGCAGTCTCAAAGTTTGATGGTCCACTGTCTAGCACCTTGTGAAGAATGCATTCTACTTACACTTTGCGTTGGTGTGAATGATTATACGAGGTGCAAGACAGAGGGGAATCAGGCTCCTAATTTCTTATCCAAGTACTGACAATGCTCTTTGCCCAAAATCATGGACAAAAGAGGTTGTGGCTTCACACGTCCATTTGTCTTAATGGGGGGGAAAAAACCTCCCCCTTATGCTGCACTGCGGTATTCTTTGCACAATTACAGATATAGCAGGAAACCAGTTGGCCTTTTGCAGAACTGGTGGAAAGATGGGGGAGGGGGGGAATTATCATCATTTTTTAAAACAAATTTTGAAACTTTCTGTTTTGCCATGTTCAAAATAGACTGATTTTTTCCAGAAAATGTCATGACATCTTTAATCAGTTTTATTGCAAATATCCAAATTGTTATAAAATTTGTGTCCTGAAAACCCAGTTTTCAGTAAAGATCTTGATAATCATTTAATAATGTTTAATGAAAACCTTAAATTTCAAAACTCAGACTTTCGCAAAAGCAAATGTTTTTGAAAAAAAGCCATGTTTCACTGGGGAAAAACCCTTTTATTTAAAAAAAATGAACCAGCTTTAATGTATCTTTTGCAGTGAATAAAACAGTGAGGTATGTCCTGTTTTGAATCAGTTGCTGAGAGACCATTCATGTCCTGCAAATAGGAAACACTATGCTGTATGTGAAATACTAATAATCATTCACGTTATCCAGAATCTCTCATCATCATTGCTTCGCTAGAAGTAAGCAGTAAAATGTCATTGTAGAACATGTTTTCTTTCCCCTTGTTATTTTCTAAATCCCAGCACAGTGAGATCTTTAAATTGATGCATTATGTCAGTCGAAAGCACTTTTAGAAATGGGAAACTTGCACAATTATTGTTCAATAGCTCACTATTAAAAGTAATAGGCATTGTTATAGCAATGCCACAAACTAGAGGGAGAAAAGAAATCTCAATTATGCCAAGTCTTTTCTGAAAGTGTCTGTCTATTTGAATGTTAATGCTGGCATAAACAGGAGAGTAAATTGCTCTCCATGGGTTACAAATCTCACCTATTAAAAAGGCACATGAGAGCCGCGTAGGAAAAATAGACATGGGGGGAGGGCAATAAGCAAATATTCTGCAGTTTCAGACCTACCAGACGCTAGCGATATGGCTCTCAGATCAGAAGCCAGTTTTCAACTATGAAATCCCTACTGATCTACGCAAACTTTTCAAGCTGCCAACTAATGAGCTTAAAGAGAAGCCCTCCTGTTGTAGTTGCCTGATTTTTCTTTCTGCATCAGTGGCACTTTCCAAAAAAGGACTGAAATACCAGGAAAGTGGTTTTCAGAAATACCCTGGTAGCTAAACCACAGGTGGGCATTAATAACCCATTGCGAGGAGAGGGGCATTGAGGGAATCGTGTTTTCTAAGGCTGGTGTGACAAATTTAAGTGTTGGAAAGAATCCTGAGTTTGAAATGTCAAGCTACACCCCCCACCCCCGTGAAACAAAATTACCAGGCAGTTTGGACATACTCATATGTGTATACACACACACACACACACACACACACGTGTGTATGTGTATGTATGTATATATAATATGTGTGTGTGTGTGTGTATGTAAAGTTCACTTGTTGCCTGGTATAAAGCTTTGTCTTGGAAGCTGATTGCCCTGGTCTTTGATCATTTTAGGGGCAGCATGGTCTGAGCTTTGGATTTGGACACCTGAGTTCTGTTCCTGGCTCTGTCACCGGGAGGTGGATAGACAGCTAGCCTCAGAGTTAGGAGACCCAGGTGTTAGTGGATAGACAGCTAGCCTCAGAGTTAGGAGACCCAGGTGCAGCTTTTTGCTCTGCCACAGACTTCCTGTGTGACCTCCCTGTGCCTCAGTTCCCCATCCGTAAAAAGGGTATAGTAGCACTGCTGGATCTTGCAGGGGAATGTGAGGATAAATACATTAAAGATTGTGAGGTGTTCAGATAATCTTGTAACAGGGACTATATAAGTACCTTGGCTACCTAGAGAGAAATTGGGCAGGATCCCCCAGTTCTCAGGTCCAGTGTTGTCAGTGGGCTAATGAGCAGCAAGTTTCACCGTGAATCACCAGAGGCTGTCAGTGTCCACCTGCTGCCAGGGTCTTCATCCCCAAAGAATCAGGATTGTGGGAGCAATGGGACTTCAGCTCAAACAGAGTTGGATGCACGAATTAGGGACTGTCTGATGAAATGTTTGGAGGAGAGGGCTTGCTAATGTGCTGGTGGATCTGAGCCCAGTAGATCCCAACCCTGCCTACCAGTGACCATGGGTAGCACATATATGCTCCCTGCCACAAACTGGTCTGCTGTACAGTGGGACTAACAATACCTACTTGCCCGCCTTCCAGGAGTGCTGTGAAGATTAATGTTAGTGAGGTGCTCCGAGGATGAAGCCCTATATGGGGTGAGTGTTATGCAGCCTTTATTTGTCACATTTAATATTTGGACTTTCTAGTTAAGAGAGAGATTTAAATAACGCTAAGGATGTAAGGCAAGGTGACAATCCCTGCTTGCACCAGTGCTTTAGGCAGGTTGTTCGCTTTCTATAGTGGGACTTCACTAGTCTGGGTGGATGAAGCAAAGCATAAGAGTGGCTGCCTGGGCCATCTCTGTTGTGCTCTTGTTAAAAGGTTTAAAGCCCATTGCTGGCTCTTTCATTATGTCCTTGTGTCTGCAAGAGCTGAGCAGGGCAGATGGGAACATTTCTCAGGGTGCTGTGGGTGATGTGACGTATGCCACTATTTGACCTGTGACCATTGGTGATGAGAAAATTGCCCTTTCTAGCTTAACTTGCTGCAGATCATGCTTTACTCCTTTGAGGGAGCAGCGTTTTTTTCAGGAAGAACACACAAGAAGGAACATAGTAACTAGGACCAGCTGCTTCAGCCATGAATTTTGTGGAGGGCTTTCTGGAAACCATCAGTCCAAATATCAGCTCCGTAAAGTAATTTTCATATTACCAGCTATGTGGCTGAGCGATTTGTTGCAGTGTGGCTGCCATTTAAAGCTATGGGCTAGACACTCCCGCTGCAAAAGGCTGTACTAGTTGGTGGTGTTTTCACATTTCACCACTTCTCTTTCACCCTGAGGAATGCTGGTAGTACGTATGGGTTAGTTAGATGAAATATTACTGGAAAGAAAATTCAGATGTTTCTACGGGACTCACCTAGGATATTAGGGCTGCCCAGAGGATTCAGGGGGCCTGGGGCAAAGCGGGGGAGCTGCGGCGCTTATACTCACCCGGCGGCGGTCGGGTCTTCGGCGGCATTCTGGCGGGGGGGCAGCCTCCAGGCCAGGGCTCGTGGGGCCCCTGCAGGGCCCAGGGTCTGGGGCAAATTACCCCACTTCCCCACCCCGGGCGGCCCTGTAGGATATTAGTTGGATGTCTTTCCTTCTCACGTCTAGCCCTATCCTCTCGTCCACCAGAATTCTCAATGTTTGTGACCTCTGGAGCTGATATTATTTCTCTTAAGGAGAAACTAGTTTTAAGAACTATTATCCCCAGGTCTTCTCCCTCCTTCCTGGGATTAATACCTGAGTGGATGATCATGCCAATGGGCTATGTTTTCTAGATGGCCCATTATGAAATATACCTCTACCCCGATATCACGTGATCTGATATAACACGAATTCGGATATAACTTGGTAAAGCAGCGCTCCGGGTGGGTGGGGCTGTGCGCTCCAGCTGATCAAATCCAGTTCGATATAATACAGGTTCACCTATAACGCAGTAAGACTTTTTAGGCTCCCAAGGACAGCGTTATATCGAGGTAGAGGTGTAATTCAAGAATACACATGGGACCAAACTCTGCTCCCATTTACACCTTTAACCTCCCTCTCCTCCCAACCTCAAGGTATCTCATGGAAGGGCTTTAATATTTATTTCCATGTGATTGCATGCATGAAAGTGGAATCTGAACCATATAGCCATTGCTTAATTATAGCTAATCTAGCAATCAATTGATCACCATATCAATTTCTTAATTATAACTATGTTCCATGGATCAGACTCTGCTTTCATTTGCATGCATGCTACCCCACTGAAATACATTTGTTATCCCACTTTTAATTTATTTGATGATAGAGTCCTTAATATATAATCTTTCAAGGCTGATTGACATTTTAAAGAAGCCAGTAACCTCTCTAAACAATATATAAATATTACATCAAACACCACTTCTTCCAGATACATATTGCTTGTAAATATACTAAGGATGTATGTGCTGTTCCATAGAGATGAGCAATGCTTCTACTTGACCTTGTGTTTTTGGAACAAACTCTGGCTAAAGTAAGAGTGACATTATATCTCAAACTAATAGAATGTTTCACATTGTCTGGAATTTTCAGAGTGACTTTGGAATCTAGTTTTTCTAATTGTCCTTTGTATTGCTGCTCAGTACACTTGAAGGGGCTTATTGTCAGCTGGAAGAAATTTGCAGTACATGGCACTACATGAGTGTCCATGATGCCTTGTTAGTGCTTCCAGGACTGGCCATGAAATATTCTACCAAGCTTGTACTCTATTAGTCTGAGCAGACTTTCCTCCTGTCTCACAGTAGAATTGGTGATACTCTCCTGTACAGAGTTACTGAGTCTTTCCTTTACCATCACATTTGTTCTTTGACTCTGAGTTATTGTCAGATTTCTGGTTGGAAAATGTCAAGGCTACAACATTCAATACTTCATGTTACTGGACAGCATGCATCCTATTTAATAAATAGCACAAAATGTCTTCATGGTATTCAGTGCTCAGTTTCAGAACCCAAATATCTCTCACATTTAGGTTCCAAATTATTTAATTTCCCTTTCCCAGCTGCTGTAAATTCTCTCAACTCTTTCCTGTAGCCAGTGGTCTGAAGACAACCCAGGCCACCCAGTGTCTACCTCAACACACTTTGACTGAGGCTAGCTCAATCCTGTCTATATCAGGAGCTAAACACGAGCAACTAAGCAAATTTCTCAGTTTATGATTTTCTTCAGAAAGTTTTCTATCGCTGCTAAGCTGAGCCTGGAGCAAAGCTTCGGATAAAAATCCTCCACCGACTATGGAGAAGTTTGGATCAGATCCGAACTTCGTGCCTTGGGGCCAACTCTGTGTGCAGCACGTGATGCTGTCCTGGACAGGAGTATTAGAAGCTAATCTCTGTGGCGTCTGAGGAGAAAAATGAAATTTGAAACAATCCTAGGGTCATTGGACAAAAAGCTGAAAATCACGTCTGTGTACATAATTCAGCTTTGTCAGGCGCTCACATATTGCAGTGAGGGATGGAAAACACCATGAAGAATTGGATAAATGGATCCATAGTGGACTTTCTGATCCTGATTATTTTTTACCTTTTGGCAACCAATACATACACATAGCACTGAACTTGGATAGCTTCTGGCTGTTGACTGAATAAGGGATTTGAAAGCACACAATCAAGAGTATGGGTAGCAGAATCATCGTGCTAATGTCGTGTTTGAGGCCTGTGATACAGTGAAAGCAATATCTTTCCCCAGTGTACTGTGCCTAGACAACAAAGGAAGCGCTAGTTTGCTGCAGGCACCTTCATTCAAAGTCTTGATGCTTTGTGCCTCACCGCCCCAAAAGCAGCTTTCCAAAAAGAACAAGTTGTTCCTCCTGTTTTGTTTTTGCTTTAAGGATATAATCAGACGTTAGTGTCAGGGCAGCTTGTGATGTTTGAGTCCCATTGTGCCAGGGCAGTGAGCAGAGATTCTAAAGTCTTGCAGCTTTCTTTACGTAGACCAGAGAGAGCCTATTAACAGAGGCACGGGATTGATGTTGAGAAATCTGGGTTCAGTTCCTAGCTTCTTGTGTCACCTTGGACAAGTCACCTAAGCTCTCTTTGCCTCAGTTCCCTATCTGTAAAATATGGGAAAAATTTCCTTTGCCTTGATTTTTTTTTTAAGACTCTTGAGGGTAGGGCCTTTCTTTTACTATGTGTATGTACAGGACCTCGCACAACAGGACCCTGATCTTAGCTGACATCTCCAGGCACTACAGTAGTATAAATAAATTAACAATATACCTAGGAATGACCCCAAAGACTTCAGAGGGTTGGAATCTGATGGGAGGTTAAGAATTTTTGTTTAGAAAGAAACTATTTTTCCCCTAATGTCTTCCCCCAAGGAAACCTAACGGGATGCTTTGCAGGGGAAAATATCCTCCTCCGTCCACACACCTCCCTCCCCCCCCCGAAGAACTCCAAACTCATTCCAATAACCATTTAAACTAAAGTATTTGCTTTGTTGTTAATCCCTCACAGGTGGGATAGCACAAAGGGTATGTCTTTCAGTCAGTGTCACAGGGTATGTCTACACAGCTGCTGGGAACAAGTCTACTGTCTGGATTGACAGACTCGCACTAGCTGGGCTTGGCTTAGCACTGTAAAATAGCTTTGATGTTTGGGCTCAGGTTGGTGCTCAGGCTCTGAAGCCTAGAGAGGCAGGGTGGACCTTGGGCCCCGAGCCAGAACATACACATTGCAATTTTTAGCATGCTAGCCCACGTCCTGCTAACATAAGCCTGTTATCTCAGGTTGCGAGATGTGCTCCCAACATCTGTGTATTAGTAGACTTGCCCACAGAGATTGACTAGATGCCAAAAGAGATGGGATGTCATGGGGAGATCAAGGAGCAGATAGGGATGGAGCTGATTCTAAGAACTGAAGATTTTACTTATGCTGAAAGCCCTCTCTCTTGTTTTAGCTCCTCCAGGCATGATCTGAATGACTAACTTGAAGTCTCTGCTCTGTTGGCCAGGGCATATATCACAGCTGATGTATTTATATAGGGCCAGGGTTTCAAGGTCTACAGTCAGGACCAGATTTTCAGCCTGATCAGCATGTTGGATGCTGAGCTTGTTTGAATATAGGTGTTTAGCTAGGAGCTGAGCTCTCTTGGAAATCTGGCCCCTAATGCCTTTTGTCCCAAGGATTCCAAAGTGTTGAAGAGTCTGTATAAGCAGGGCCGTACCAAATTCATGGTCCATTTTGGTAAATTTCATTGTCATAGCATTTTAAAAATCATGAATTTCATAGTTACAGATACTTAAATCTTAAATTTTATGGTATTGTCACACAAATCAGGATTATGTATTTAAAAATATAAACATATAAAGCCCTTAAATCAGCATTTTTCAAACTGGGGATCCCAACCCAAAAGGGGGAGGCAAGGCTATTGTGTGTGTGAGGGGGGTGTTGTGGTATTACTACCCTTTCTTCTGTGCTGCCTTCACAGCTGGGCAGTCAGAGAGCAGTGGCTGCTGGCTAGGAGCCCAGGTCTGAAGGCAGAGTCACCACCAGCAGCAGTGCAGAAATGAAGGTGGCATAGTATGATATTGCCACCCTTCCTTCTCCATTGCTGCTGGCAGTGGCAAAGAAGGGTGCTACGATTTGTAAAAGTTTTAACAAGACCAATGTATGGGCACACTTTTGCATACATTGAAATTAATAAAATAAATTTAAAATATTGCCCCCGATGCTGCAGCTGCCTGGAAATCTCAGAGCTCTTAAACAAGGTGAATGAGTTATGCTGAGATCAGTTTAGGCAAAAAGTGCTGGCATGCTAAGCTGCACAAAGAGAGAAAGAGCACCTACTGTGGCAGATTATTGGATTGAAATTGAGGAGATAAATAAAACGATCTGCATTTGTAATGCAGTAAGTCACTGCATAATACAGTGTATCAAGTAACATTTGTTGAGAGCTTAGTCAAAGGTATATTACTCATAATTGTGCAGTAGTACTAGGATTTCAGGTAAGTGCTGTTCAGAAAGATCAAACATTATCCCCACATGTGATACCGTCGTCCTAAATTTTTCAACTGAAGTGTGTTGTGTACCCCTGCAAAAACACTTACACACCCTTTACATAAAGCTACTGCTTGCATAGGCATTATGTAAGCAGTTACCTGGTTTTTGTCCATGAGATGCCTATTTACATGCACTAATGTGTTTTTGTGTACACAAAAGGACATAACGGCAAAACTGTGCCCACACAATCTGGAGGCTCCTTGGAAAACATGATGCTGTCTGGGTCCAGTTACCTTTTCCTCACAGGCTACTCCTTCCAATAACTGCTTTGGTTTTTAATCTAACCTAGAACACACAGCAAACTTGTGTGCCCGAAGTGGCAACTCTGAAAAGTCTGAAAGGAAGCACATTGTGTGTCTGTGGGCTTCTCTCTCCCAATCATCACCACATTGCCCCAGCTGCTTATTTAGGGCTTATCCTGCACCATTAAAGGCCATATAAGGTAGGAATTGTGGGAGCAGGATGAAGTCCCTCATCCCCATCTCAACTTTCAAACGTCCCAATGGCCTGTATTTAAGGTCAATAGCAGAATTCGGATTCATTGTCACTTAGGTGACTGAGAGGACTTGAGTTGTTTAGTCGCTTAAATGACAGGGAAATCTCAGGATAAGTAATAACACTCACTCTGAATGTGAGAGGGTAGAAGGAGGCCCAAAAGGAAAGGTTTGGCATTCATTCATAAAACTAACTCCTGACCAGCCATATTATATCAAAATCCACTGAATTCTCTCCATCCAAACTGCAGAAGCCAGGAATTACTACACTTATGCGTAATGCTGGGGAAGGAAGAAATAATTATTTGTTATTAATATTAATCAGTTTGTGTATAGCCGTAATCGTCTTGTGTTCATATGTAAAGAGATTAATGAGAATTAAGCTGTTTCTTCCAAATATCTGTTAATCTGTTGTCAGCCAGATGTTCTAGGTCATGTGCAAATTACTGTATTGCACAGATAAACAGATATTGGCCCAAAGTGCTTTGCTGCTGAAATGTTTGGTTGTCAGTAATGGGAGAACAGAGCCCATATGGAGAGAATTTGTCGATGCAATGAAAAGTCATTTCATGCAGTTGAGAGCAGTAGAGTCATATTTTCACAACTGTGTTTTAGACTAATTCACAAATGAGATTGATAATAGTCTGCTCCAGGATGTTTCTTGGCGTACAAATGCTACTGCTCCTCCCTCACACTTTGTTATACTCTAAAATTTAACAATTCATAATACAATACAGTGCTTCTCTAATCAGATTAGTTAATTAAAACGCCTGAGGCCTGATTGTCCACTTCTCATTTAAACAAGCTCCTCTCCACTGATCTGCTGCTGTTTTTTGTTTGTAGGGGAAGCTGGAGCTAGGAAAATAATGGTTAATAAGTTCTACTGTTTCCTGCCAATCCCTAACTACTGGGCTTGATGCTGTAAAATCTGGCAGCACGGATTGTATATAAATGTTCTAACCTTCAAAAACTGTTACGGAAGGGGTTTGTTCTTACATCAAGCTCTCCATGCACATAATTATGTAATTGCTTTGGATGCATGGATAACCTTGCCGTTTGCTCTAGAAACATTCACTGATCCATTTCCCCAGTATCAATCAGCTCTATCAGAAAAGCTAGACGCTCTCCGGTTTTCCTTTCCTCCGAAATATTCAGAGGCAGGAATATTTACCTACTGGTATTAACAAACCTGTAAGTCTGAACAAAAGTCAGGATTTCTTTTCTCAGCGAAGGGATGGAAAAATCTTGGGTGGTAATATTGATAGAGCATTTCATCTTCTCTGAGTCTGTTAGTGTATGTTTACAATAGACGCCCTAAGGAGAGGATTACTAAGTGCTATTTTTTGCATGACAGCAAGGCCCCCATCTGAGAGTAGGAGCTCATTGTGCTGTGAGAGACGGACAGACATTGAACTGAAGGGCTCAAGGGCTTATAGACAGAAGACAGGAAGAGGCACAGAGACAGGAAGTGACTTGTCTAAGGCCACAGAGCAGGCCAGTGGCAATAACAAGAATGCAACTCAGGTCTCCTTACTCCTAGCTCAGTGCCATATCCACAGGGTCACACTGCCTCATGATAAGGTATAGCAAAGTGTTTCCTCTGTTCATCTATGTCCTTAGGCCAGGCCCGTCATTGTGGTGTCTGAGCACCTCCGACGGGTATGGAGGAGGCCCATAGTGTTACTAACTGTCTAGTCACAGATTCAGCACTTAGCCAGACAAAACACAGTATGACTGTCTGCTTTTGAAGCCATACACTGCAGGCTTGAAAACTTTACTTGTGGGAGACCCCAAAAAGCTTCTAATGGGCTTCAGTGCACATGAATTTCACACTACTCGCTAGGCATTCCCCCTGTTTGATTACGGAGCAGCTGTACAGAGCTTAAAATGTAATAAAAGCGGGTTAGTGAGAACTGTACATAATAGTCCTTGATTTCCCTCTAGGCTTTGAAATCTCTGTTAGTTACCTGCCTGCAGGCCTGCCTGGAGTTTCTTTGCCAAGTCTTCCCTTACTTATCCACAAGTCCCCCTCTGACATTTCAGGATGTTATCCAGACCAGTGAGGGGCTGTGTCATCACCTGCCCCATAACCTGAGGTGCACTTCAATGCTTTGCTGCTGTAACTCTCAACCTAGATTGCTCACAAACAGCCAATAGTATGCAAATACCTAAGTGTCTGTGTGTAACTGCAGGCTGGCAACCACACTCTGGTCTCACTCTGGCTCTCGCCAGCCTGGGTTACTACTGCAAGGTGACCCCAACACACTCCCAGTCTTGGATTCCCCTCCCACTCCCTCACATAAAAAAATGTATGTTTTGTACTGTCCAGCCCTCTCCTGGACTGTCTAGAGACATTAAGTCCATTGTCCCTCCAAGAGAACAAAACATGAAAACTTGTCATCTTAAATGGAGTTACCCAGACAATGTAACTTTAACCCACTGGAGTGGATTAAATAATAAACAAGTTTATTAACAAAATATTATAGGATTCTGATTACAAGTAATGAGGCATAAAAGTCAGAAATGGTTACAGCAAAAATAAAGATAAAATGCTTCCTAGTGCCTAACTTAACAAACTGTATTTGATTCAAGGTAGAGTCCTTACCACAGCCTTCCAACAACATTACTGACCAAAATCTTCAGGTCAGGACCCCCTCCCCAAAGTGCAACAGCTTCTTGTTTTGTTGTCTTAGATGCAAAGAGAGAGATGGACTGGGGGAAAGAGATCTTGGGGTATTTGCCCCTCACTTTTATAGTCCAGCCCTCCTCAGAAAGTTCTATCCACCTGAGCAGAAGGAGACATGAAGTATAGAGAGAAAAGATGCTTTGTGTTGTTTTCTTTCACCTGTGTTCTGAGATGCAGATTTTCTTTATTTTCTCTCTCACTCTCTGAAGACCCTGTTTACAGGTTATATGAGGTAATCACATGTCCATTTGTTTAAGACCTGCTTGACCAGTTGTACCTTAATTTGTGCTATGTGAGTTTGAACATGTGCCTTTACCATTTTACAGAGGGGATTTCACAACTTTACACACAGTGCTGCTACCTACATTTCATCATGCAATTACTGACAGTGAATTATTAGTTTTCAAATGATACCTCACCAGGCGCATTTGGTACAAAGATTATTACAGTATTGTGCAGGGTGTGAATACAGGGCTGCATTTGGTCACACCCCAGTGGATAATTTTGAAAGGAATTCCTTATGAAGTGCAAGCTGCTTGTGTTGTGGAGGTCAGCATGGTTACAAAGCAGACATGTGTGAGCAAGTAACATGAGAGAGAGAGTCCTGTGCATTATGCCAATAAAGGGGAGGAACAGAGAGTAAAGAAGATCTTAGAAATGGGAGCTGATATTGTCTGTTCAGGCATAGAATAAATAATTTCAGCTTTGATCTCAATAGATACATGTATGCTAACAGAAGAGGAGACTTCTGTATGACTATGAACAATGCCAGTTGCTCCCTCAGCATAAACAGAATTTAAACTTATTATTAAATGTTTGTTAATGAAACTCTTTCCTTCCCCCACTGCTCATTTCCTATGAATACGGAGATAGCAGCAGCTTCAAAAACTTTTGTCACTTGGCCTTCTCTCCTCATATTATAATTATTAGTATTGTTGGAGGAACTGATCACTTCTGTATATTAACCCAGACAGTCAATAAATTTAGGGCCCAATTGGACTAGAGTATCAACTGGGGAATGGAAGCTGTGGGCCAGATTCTCAGCCAATGTAAAATGACTTAATTCTATGTATTTCAATGGCGCTATGTCGATTTACCCCAGGTGAAAATCTGGCCATGGAAGTTTTAAATTTATGAAGTTTTAGTGGAATTTTTTTTTTCTTTGGGGCAGGAGCAATGTGGACAGAAGGAGACGTTATTTTGTGAAAAACAAATTGTTCCATTCTGAAATATGCAAAATGGAAGCAAAGGTGTGGGTTGGTTTGTTTGTTTTTTTCTTTTTGTGTAATTATTTAAGCTCTAGTTTAAACCACCTGTGGGGTGTCTGCACTCTGTCAGTTTTACTCACTTCGCTCTGAAAGCCTGGAACACACAGGCTGAGAATGCTACTTGCAATCTTGTCAACCCCAAGCATTCAAAAATCATAAATCTGACCTCAGAGATCAGGAGATTAAAAATAAATGGGATTCTTCTTATATCTTTTGGTTTCTGACTCTTTAGGGTGTACTTGGGTCTGCTTTCAAGCTCTTCTCCACAGCCATGAGGGCTAGAATGGTCCTTAAAAAGAAAAAAGCAGAGATTCTCACCTAATCACGTGCTTCCTGTGGCTGGATCTTAAAGAAAAACACCAAATGTTGTGAGATTCAGGATAAAACCACAAATTGGCAAGTCAACTGATTCTTTGAAAAATGAGAGGATAATTCTGCTTCCTGATCTGATGTTAAAGTTGTGTATGAAAAACAAACTGGAAGCTGTAGCACTGTTTATCGGCAAAGACTGTCATGGCACCAGTTCTCAAGTAATGCAGTGCTTTCGCATTCTGCCACTGATGCTGGTGTCTTTGCTGAGATACAAGGATGAGAGGAGCTAATTAAAAAAACAGATTGTAGATTTCCTCCCCCTTTCTTAAGAATGAGCCGGCTTACTGGACCCTAGTGCATCTCTCCTGCTGCCTCCAATTCAATGGTGTGCACTCCCACCATGAAAAGGGAGGGGATGAGAAATGGCTGATCCAGCCAAGGTCATATTCTGCTGAAGTAGTGTAGAACTGATAAATGAAATTGTTTTTAATTGTTCACTTTATTAGTGTAACTTCTGTTCACCATTCACTACACTTGCCTGCATTGTAACTTCTGTTCACTGTTTGCCATATTGTAATTCAAACCCCATTTTAAAACGCTCACTCCATTTTGTAAAAGCTTCCTCCAACCTTCATTTTTTGCAAACCCTGCTGTAATCTTATTAGTTAGTTTAGATGTTGTGAATGAGGCATGTATGGATGATAAAATCAACCTCCAGCCCCAGCCTGTCCTGATGAGGTGAAGTTCAACTACCAACGGCTGAAGACCTAGACAACAGTGAAACAAAGTAAAAAGCATCCACCCTAAAAAGAAAAGGACAAAAGAACAACAGAAGGAAGATCAAAGCCAGGTTCAAGGCTGAAAGTCACGCCTGCAATTGACGGGTGATCAATCCAAACCCAAAGGCAGCGTGACACAGCAAGACCTATAGACTTTGAATCCAAACTAAAAGCCTGTAAAAAGAAGGGTGAGATAAGAGACTTTGGGTAACATTCTGCTGCCAACATGGAGCCAGCCACCTGCTGATTAATTTAACAACAGCAGAATGAAGCAACTCCCATGAACTAACATAGGGAAAAATCCCTATAAGCTGGACTCTGAAGACTGAGGACTTTGAGTCTATGGTTCTGCTGCCAGCCTCCAGGAGCATCAGGTGCACCTGACCCGGACTCAGCTCCACTCTTGTGTACAGAGTACCTGGCCAGTATTCTGTCACAAGCAATGTTAGGCTGGTAACTATAAAATCTACACAGAACTTGTATGAATGATTGTGTGAATGGATATATATATATATAATCATAGGAATAAGTAACCAAACAACATTGTTTGCTGTTATCTTTTATTTTATTATGGTATTTACAATAAATGTGACAAATGTCTTGTTCCCTTTAAGATCCTGCTAGTTTTTATTGGTATAACAGTAGTACAATTGCCCTAAACAAATGAGAACTCCTAAGTAGGGTGACCAGATAGCAACGGTGTTAAAAATGGGCTTGAGGTGGGGGATAATAGGTGCCTATATAAGAAAAAGTCCCAAAAAATGGGACTGTCCCTTTAAAAACAGGACATCTGGTCACCAATAATACTTGAACACCATAATAAATGTAAGGAACAAATTATATTTTTCTGCCTTCATGTCTCTTCTGTGCCTCCAGTTTTGCAAAAACATATGCACATGCTTGATTTTAAGTCTAAGAGCACTTAATGAGACTATGTCCCATGGAACTACCCTCTAAAAAGCTAAGCACATGTATAACAGTGAGCAGAATCTGGGCCTTTTGTCTGCTGTATAGGGGCAGGGGTCAAGCTGCCATTGAAATACTCATGAATTAACACAGCAAGACAGGATAATAGTTACAAAGTGTCATGAGAGTAAATAAATACCTGAAAATGCATATTTAGACCATCATTTAAATGTGTGCTCTTTACTCCATCATAATAGCTCTTGTGGAGTCATTTCTGTTGGGTAAGCAGCATTTATACTATTTTTAAACAGTATGATTTGCCTAATAGAATAAAACAATATATCTCCGAAGAGTGCCAGTGTCAACTGTTATCCAGGGCTGTTTTATTTTACAGTACATATTTTTGCATTAGTTTAGTCTCAATGCAAAAAGTGCTAGATCAACAGCCGTGTAGTCTGTTGCCCACAGGACAGATGCTGCAGCACCCATTCTGCACAGTCCCCGTTTAGGGACAGCGGGGTTTACTTTCCATGCTTGTGTAGGACCAGGCTCTTACACAGGTACATAGTTAGAGGGAAGCAGCAATGCAAGGAGTGCAAATCAGAGCCCAGTGACAGTTGCAGTCCATGACCTCAGGAACCTCTCCCTCCATACTCCCCAGACATTCAATGTCCTTAAAAAGAAGTAGGGAGGAGGCAAGGCCGCCCATGGAGTAGCTGTGAGCAGGGAGCTGTATGCTCCTCCCCTTATAGGTGTGTGGTACCTGGCATGCTCCCATTGTGTACTGGGGCTCTTCAGGAGCATTCCACGTCTCCGACACTCCGAGAGTGCTGCTGTGCCTTTTTGAGTCCTCAGTGATTGGCTGTCAGTGAAGACTCCCGATGCAGCCACTAGTTACTATGGTGGCAGTTTTTGTGATGTGGCCATATTCCCCGGGAAGTAGACACAGCCCACCAAACTTTCCTTTCACATATCCCACTAAACAATCTTTCAGCCTCTTTTCTTGACCCAGCTAGGGTGGATTTGAACCAATGGCCTAGCGGTATGAACAACATTATGTTCTAGTACCCCAAAATTGCTTTAAAGTTTGACAACATTCCTTCTGTCCTTATCTTCTCTGCTGAAACGTACATTGGATTTGTCCAGTAGCCCTGGATGATCAAAAACATGCAGGCTCCTCTCATGCAGATAGGAAACATAGAGAATCACTTGTGCATATTTTAGGCATGCATGAAAAGAAAAGTTGTGGTTTTGTGCAGCCTTTGAATGGCGAAGGTTAGAGATGACTGAAGTGTGTCCAAGGGCCTTTAAAGGGCACTGACTCTTAAACATCTGGGAGGCATACAAGGTTTCATGAAAGTAATTGGGTACAGAAACCTCTTACTAACTATATTTTGAGGTTTGAATGGAAGCCCAGCAGGTTACAATGGCAAATTTCCTCTGTAAAGTATCCTGCAGTGGTTTGTATGGGAGGCATTCCTAGAGGAGATGCTGAATGAGTATTAAACTGTCTGATCATCCATTCTACGTGGATCCTAGAATAGCAGCATATCTCCCCCCTCCCCCCAAAACACACACATACAAATAATCTATGCTCTTGTACACATTATTTGAATCAAATATGTTTGGACCATTTTCTCATTTTAATAATCCTTCAAAATCTACAGGGGTTCCCAGAACACGTTGTCAATCTAGCATATAAAGGTCAGGCACTTAAAAGGAATGTAAAGACTCTCCTAATTCCAATTCAGCAGTTCAGGGAGGGTTTTATGAATGACATTTAGCCTCAGCAAAGTGGTTTTCTTCTAAAGGCTGGCTTCTGCCCTCCACACCCCTCTCCCAGCGTTCCCATACATATTCAGCATGCATTCCTTCGGCCTGGTTCCAATCCTACTGAGGTCAATGGAAAGGGCTCCCATTGGCTTCAGTGGGCTGTGGGTCAGGCCCCATTGTGTGGGATAACAAAAGATGGGCATGCAGCCAAGTAAATAATCTGCATTTACAATGTCCCCCACAGCCAGCCAGAAAGATGGTAAAGTTGAGGGAGAGAAGAGGGCCTTTGGAGTGTTTTTTGTGGAGTGGGCTCACAGAATATTGTTATTCCAGCCCTTAAACCTGTGCCAGACTGTTAATGTCTTAATGTCTATTCAAGTGTTAGGGACTGCTGGCAGATGTCAGAGTAAATGGGAGGCTGCCAATAAGGAAATTACTTACCATTCACAGGATGATTGCTGCAGTCTGTCAGGTAGCATTTGGGAGGATGTCAGGCTGAAAAGGGGGAGAAAAGAAGAGGATGGTTATAAATGTTTCGCTTTTTTAATCTTTGGGGGAGGGGGGCATAGCCTCCAGCAATGGCAACCATAAATCAATAACTAAACAGAAACAAGGATTCCAACACTCAGCTTTGGGGTCTTGCTAAAGTTTTTTTTATTTGACGACACATGGCATTGAAATCATCATGTGAGCCATCTGCAGCATCCACAAAAGCAGGAATACCGTCGGTGCAAAAACCACCCCACATCCAGCAGGCATCAAATTTCCCCTGAATGTGTAACAGAAAAGATCCTAAATGGGAAGCTCTGATCATAGAATATTTTTAAAGATCATTTTAATTGCACAAAGTTTCTCTTCTGTTGGATGATCTGCCTTGTAACGAAGAATAACACCCAGTACACACTCGTCTAGTGGCCAGAGCAGGGGACTGTCAGGCAGGACTCCTGAATTCTACTCTTGATGCTAAACCCTCATTTGTGTTTGACCTTAGGCAAGTCACTCTACCCCTGTATACCTTAATTCCTGCATCTATAAAATGGATTTCAGAATACTTACTTGGCTGGCTCACAGGTGTTGTGAGGCTTACTTAGTGTTTGTAACGCTCTTTTGGGATACTTATGTGAAAGGCTCTATGAAGTGCAGCCTTTTCTTATCTCACTCAAGAAGGTTTGTTCCTATTCAGCACACAGACAAATGTAAGGACATAAGGAATGGAACTACTACCAAGGAAAAGGCTGCTTAGACAGCTCCTCCTTTTCGGTTTATCTCAGTCAGATACTTTTATCTGCCCTCTCTCTCCATGAAGATGTCAGATCTAGTCAAAATACATTCATTCCACTGTACTTGCTTTGATAGGCTTAAACCTGCAAAATATTTCTGAAAAATTAGATCATGGTAAAGTTATGTGTGAATGCCCCATATGGAAAGGGGCAGAGGGGCACTTACAACATAAAAAGGGGCCAAATTCTGATCCCCACCTTTTCAGGGAGTAGCATCATACTCCTCAAGTTGTCCCGCTGACTTATATGAATTCAATAAGATCTCCAATTTGTGAACTTGACTAAGAAATGGTGGGCAAACTCTGTAATAATAGGAGATATACCTGTCTCCTAGAACTGGAAGGGACCTCAAAAGGTCATTGAGTCCAGCCCCTGCCTTCACTAGCAGGAAGGAGTACTGGTTTTTGCCCCAGATTCCTAAGTAGCCCCCTCAAGGATTGAACTCACAACCCTGGGTTGAGCAGGCTAGTGTTCAAACCACTGAGCTATCCCTCTCCAAACACAGAAAGTGTGCAGTTGCAGCGCTTTAAAGTAAAAAAACTCCATGAGAAGCATACAATTTTCTGCTCCGGGGCTACAGCCCATGTAGACACCCTGGTCGATTACAGCATTGTGATTGGCCTCCTGGAGGTGTCCCACAATGCCTGTTCTCGCCTCTCTGGTCATCAGTTTGAACTCTACTGCCCTGTCTTCTGTGAGCCCCATCCCTTAAATTCCTTGGGAATTTTGAAAATCCCCTTCCTGTTTGCTCGGTGACATGTCAAGTGGTCTCAGTGCATCTTTCCAGGGAACCATGCCTGCTTCATGCACCAGGCGATTCCCCGATTGGAGCAATGCCGAGCTGCTGGACCTCATCAGCATTTGGGGGAGAGGAGGCTGTTCAGTCCCAGCTCCACTTCAGCCATAGGAATTATGATATCTACAGACAGGTTTCATGATGCATGACAGAAAGGGGCCAAGACCAAGACACACTGCAGTGCAGGGTCAAAGTGAAGGAGCTGCGGAACACCTACCACAAGGCACGGGAGGCAAACCGCCGCTCTGGTGCTGACCCACGAGCTGCCGGTTCTACAAAAAGCTGGATATGATATTCATTGGCGACTCACCTCCACTGTGAAGGCCACTGTGGATACTTCAGTGGCTTGCATGCCAGTTGAGAGTGAACTGAACCAGGAGGAGGAACAAGGATGGGGAGGGGGACCCAGAGGTAGAGGATGACTTGGAGGTCAGAGATGCATGCAGCCAGAAGCTCTTATCTACCCCAGAGGAGGCTAGCCACTCACAGCTGTCGGAGCTTGACGAAGCGCAAACAGGAAAGAAGGCCCCTGGGTAAGTGGATTTGATCTTGGGAATTGCTGAGGTGAGTTGTTGGGGCCAGAAAGGTTGCAGAAAGCAGGCTTGTGTCTGTATGATGCACGTACCACCAGATGCCTCTCTGAGTGGCAGAACAGGGTGTTGATTGACTCCCTCATTTCATGGGAGTCTTGGAAAAGACCCTCCCTTGATTCCCTGCTCACCCTCAGCTGCAAGATATCTTCCATAATGATCACCTCCTGTGGAAAGTGTGAGGACAGTAATGATAAGCCCTCCCCCCCCCCATAATGCTGGCTCCCCCCAAGAGCCACGTGCCCAGTGTACAGTATGGTCCTGGAACACTGATTTTCCCTGCCCCTGCGGTTACTCGCCATTTTGGGGGTCTTGTGGTTCATGTGCTCTTGCCTGGGGTCAGCCAGTAAGTGACAGGCATGTGAATAGTGGCTGTGTTTTAAATAATTGAATCAGTGGTCGTTGTGTTGCAAACAATACTGCTTCTGTAAAATGTTGCATTTTGGCTTTACAGATATGACCTTGGGAGCCCAGCCTCCCCTCTTTGTTATCGCTGGCTGAATGGCTGCGTGGAATTAGAAAGTGGCCACAAAGCGCTAAAGAGGACCTTTTGCACGAGGTCACGATGCACTCCGCGGCCGATAAACAGGAATTGAAGGAATGGCGGGACAGCGAAAAGAGGGACCAAAAGGAGAACACAGCTCACCAGAACGAAGCCACAGAGCAGCTCTTCAACGTTATGGAGCACCAAACTGACACGCTGCAGGTACTACTAGCACCGCAAACCGAGGAGCTTTGCGACCACCTTCCCCTGCAGACCCCAGACACCGCCACCACACTCTTATCAACCTCCTGGCTCCAGTCTGTACCCACTGCATTCCACTCCTTCCCCCGTCACAGTCCAGCACTGCGGACTCCCAGTCCCTACTGCACTCAACACCCGTCCCTCTGCAGCTTAGCCCTGCTGAAGTACAGTACCTGCTGCACTGTACTCCAAAGGAGAAGGTTGGATAGGATACCTGGACATACACATCTTTAACTGTTGTGGGACCCCACCTCCTCCTGGGACCCTTCTTTCCCCCATCCCCTCTCAGTGCTGATGTGGTTTTTTTGTTTCTCTCTCTCCTCTGGTTGCTGTTTTTTAATAAAATAATTGTTTTGATTTGAAAGCAATCTTTAATCTATTAATTAAAAGCAAACAGAGCCCTGCAAAGCAGCAGGCAATTTTCTTAAACCTTCATAGTGCATCATCTGCACCAATCACAATCACCTCCTTGCATTACAAGCACTGCACTTCCAAGCATAGCAATAAATATTAGTGGCTTTCAGCTTCAAATTGCTGTCTCAAGGCATCCCTGATCCTTATGGCCCTGTGCTGCGCCCCTCTAATAGCCCTGGTCTCTGGCTGTTCAAATTCAGCCTCCAGACGCTGAGCCTCAGCAGTCCAGCCCTGAGTGAAGCTTTCACCCTTCCCTTCACCAATATTAGGGAGTGTACAGCACACAGCTAGAAGCATAGGAATACTGTCATCAGCCAGATCCGGCCTCCCATATAGGCAGCACCAGCAGGCCTTTAAATGGCCAAAGCACACTCAACAGTTATTCTGCACTTGCTCAGCCTGTTGTTGAACCGCTTTTTGCTGCTGTCAAGGTGCCCCATGTACGGTTTCATAAACCACGGCATTAAGGGTTTGGCAGGGTCTCCCAGGATCACAGTGGGTATTTTGACTTCCTCTACGGTGATCTTCTGATCTGGGAAGAAAGTCCCTGCTTGTAGCTTTCTGAACAGGCCAGTGTTCCGAAAGATGCGTGCATCATGCCCCTTTCCGGACCAGTCTGTGTTAATGTCTGTGAAACACCCCCGGTGATCCACAAGCACCTGGAGAACCATAGAGAAATATCCCTTTTGATTAATGTACTCAGTGGCTAGGTGGTCTGGTGCCAGAATTGGAATATGCATGCCATCTATTGCCCCTCCACAGTTAGGGAAGCCCATTTCTGCAAAGCCATCCACAATGTCACGCACGTTGCCCAGAGTCCTGGTCTTTCGGAGCAGGATGTGATTAATGGCCCTGCACACTTGCATCAACACGATTCCAACAGTCAACTTTCCCACTCCAAACTGGTTAGCAACTGATCAGTAGCAGTCTGGAGTAGTCAGCTTCCACAGTGCAATCGCCATGCACTTCTCCAATGGCAGGGCAGCTCTCATTCTCATGTCCTTGCACTGCAGGGCTGGGGCAAGCTTATCACACAGTCCCATGAACATGGCTTTCCTCATCCGAAAGTTCTGCAGCCACTGCTTGTCATCCCAGACATGCATCACGATGTGATCCCACCACTCAGTGCTTCAGAGTAGCAGCCGTGTTAGTCTGTATCCGCAAAAAGAACAGGAGTACTTGTGGCACCTTAGAGACTAACAAATTTATTTCAGCATGAGCTTTCGTGAGCTACAGCTCACTTCTTTGGATGCATAGAATGCACAGAATGCATCCGAAGAAGTGAGCTGTAACTCACGAAAGCTCATGCTGAAATGAATTTGTTAGTCTCTAAGGTGCCACAAGTACTCCTGTTCTTTTCACTCAGTGCTTGTGTCCCAAGCCCAAAAGTGGTGTTCCACTGTGGTCAGCATCTCCATGAATGCCACAAGCAGTCTCGTGTCGTAGCTATTGCACATGGTGAGATCAATGCTGAACTCCTCTTGCCTTAGTAGTTTAGGGAATAACTCCACTGCCATTCATGAAATCTCAGTGAGATTGAGCAGCATACTTGTCAGCAGTTCGGGATCCATTTCTGCCGCTCAAAAGAGGCAGGGCGCACAGTACACAAACTGTTGAAAGATAGTGCCAAATGCAGACAGAAGCACAGGGATTGCTGCGATGTGAAGCAATGCATCACTGGGCATTGGGACTGGACCCAGGATGCGCTGCAACCCCCTCCACTTTTTCACAACTCTTAGGCCATGGCTACACTGGCGCTTTACAGTACTGCAACTTTCGTGCTCAGGGGTGTGAAAAAACACCCCCCTAAGCGCTGCAAGATACAGTGCTGTAAAGCCTCAGTGTAATCAGTGCCGCAGCACTGGGAGCACGGCTCCCAGCGCTGCAAGCTACACCCGTAGAGGATGGCACTGTGACCACACTCACACTTCAAAGCGCTGCCATGGCAGCGCTGCCGCAGCAGCGCTTTGAAGTTTCAAGTGTAGCCACAGCCTTAGTGGCAGAAAAGAAGATGCTCTGTGGGATAGTTGCCCAGAGTGCACCACTCCAAATACTGCTGCAAGTGTGAACACACTGTTGTGCAGGTAGCTGACAGTATGAACACACCACAGCAGTTTCCCTTCAGCAGTCTCTGACCAGCACTGTACCTGACAGTGTAGACATATCCTAGACTGGTCTCAGCATGGAGGGGATGGACTTTCTGTTTACCTCTCAGGGTCTGATCCAGCATTACGTGTCTGCATTATATAATCAGCAGCCAGGTCTGATGAAGTACTGGTTGTCATCTTCAAACTGAAGACACCACAGCTCATTTCACCTAACGGTTCTCTACTGTTAGCCTCATGTACACATATAACAGGAGAGGCAACACTGAGTGGAACTCTGTAATACCTCACATGAGGGAGACTCAGAACACATGAGCAATCACCCAGAACTACTCTCTGAGTCATCTTGGAGAAAGAAAGAAAGAAAGAAAGAAAGACACTAGTCAGGGAATACTGTCTATCCCCTCAGCATCCACAGCCGTTTCAACTCCTTTGTGGTCAATACTATCAAAGACAACAGAGCTAAAAGAAGAATCTTCATTCATCTCCAGAACGTCATCACCGCCTAACAAAACCACAGCAGTACTATAATAAGCTCAGATCTAAAATCAAACTGGCCTGGATATTAAAAGTATTGCCTGGGCTGCTTTGACACAACCTTCTGTATAACCTCAGCAGTGTTGCCCAGTGGATAGAGCACTGGACTAGGATACCTGGGTTCTATGCTGGTTCTGCCACTGGCCTGCTGGGTGACCTTGGGAAGTCATTTCACTGCTCCATGCCTCCATTTCTCCATCTGTAAAATGTGCATAGTGATGCTCACCTCCCTTGTAAAGTGCTTTGAGATCTACTGATGAAGAGCTAGATATTAATAATAATAATTTATTTTATTTTTTTTTAAAGTCTTCAGAGAGTTTAGTTGCCAATTGCTAACAAATCTCTACTGAGCATGTGCAAATTGAGACTCTTCAGAGGCTTATAACTTGGCCAGATTTTGGCAGTTTTTCATGGGAATGGCAAAAAGCATAGCCCTGACCCCAGCATGACCTCCCTCCCCAGGCCACACCCCCGTGCCAAATTTCAAGTTTCTGCGCAAGCCATGGTGGTGCTAGAGCTTCTCAACTAAAAGGTTGTAAGAAATTTTTTAACATAGACAAAACAACATATTTTTCCCTAACCTTGTTCTTGGAAGTGACTGAACCATTTTAGCTGAAACTTTCCAAAAAATCAGCTGGAGGAAAACACCCAGCATAGAACATTTCAGCCTAAATGGTTAAAGTTTGGCAAAGTTACAAATAATTGAAAATGTGGTCTTACAGTGGGAAGCATTAGGCAACTTCAGCTCTAGGCAGCACATCAGCTCTGCCTATAATATGGTCTGGGGAGGGAGGGATGTACACATGTATACTTAATATCTATGCACACATGCAGCTTGACTATTGTTCCAATTCAGCAAAACGTTTAATACATGCTTGGGTCTATCCCTGTTCAACAAAGCATTTAATCATGGGCTTAATTTCAAGCTTCAAATTTAGCATGTTTAAAGATTTGCTGCATTGGGGCCCATATTCTAAAAATCTGCAGTCTACCTATTTCTGAACTCTGAAAAAAGTTTTGGGCCCTGATCCTGGAAACACAGTTGTGTAATTTCATTCATGTGAATATCTCACTGAATTCAATGGGTCTACTTCTGTGTGTGTAAACTAAGCACGTGTATAAGTGTTCGCAGGATCAGGGCCTTAGTCTGGATTCTGGGTTGTATTTATTTTCTAAACCTGAGTGCTTCACCGGATCCCTATTAGCTGTACTCTTCTTTGGATGTGGGATTCTATCAAATGCCTTTTAAAATCCCAAGTATACGTGGTGCATTGCTAATATACCATCTGTATGGTGAGTTTGGTGCTACTTTTCATTTATTCTGACCTACCCCTATTTAAAGCCACGAGTTCACGTTGGCAAGCCTTAATGGCTCTTAAATTACTTATAGTTTGCTTTTAATGTGATCCTAGTTAGATTCTGTTTGAATAAACACGGGACTTAAATGAAACCTGATGTCTTCCCCCTTTATATAGTGAAATGCTATAAACCACGGAGTTGGGATTTGTATTTGCTCAACTGTGACTGGAAAAAAAATATTAACAAGCATCAGCTGCTTCTTCTCAGCCATTCCTTCCTTCCATCTGCAGTGGTTCCTTTGGATGAATAGCACCCACCATTTAGGTACTAGAGGATCATGCAGAGGGATTAGTTCACAGTAGTCTAAAAAAAGAAGCCTCAATCCTCTCAACTCTTTTGAATGGAAATAGAACAAGATGTCTTCATGAGTTTAAGATTTTAAAAAATTGGGAACCTAAATTTAAGCTGCTAAATCCGTGTGTAGATGTTAGTGAAACTAGCATGTACTTAAATACTTTGTGGACTCTGGGTCTCAATACCTAAATATAGATTTAGGAGCTTAACTTTAGGCACCTGGTTTTGAAAATCTTAGTCTAAAAATGTATCACCACCTCTGTTGAGATTAGCCAAACTACAGACAATTATAACTAACCTAGAGAGAAATATTGTTTTTTGTCTGTTTTAGCAGGGATATTGTGGATTCTACAGTTCTTTTGATTAGGCTTAAATTGATTTAAGATAAACCAAAATAAGCCCTGCATAACTCAAAATGTGGGTGCCTACATAGGAGTTTGCAACAATTTAACTTGATCAGGTTAAAAATGCATTTAAATTAAACGGTTTCATCTCTCTTGTGTGGACACCATTATACTAAGCAGCGTAGCCTAATAACTTTGTCTTGCAGAAAATTGTCTTCAAATTACAGCAGTAAAATTGGAAATCAGTCCCCCCACACTGCACCTCAATGAAGCACTAACTTCAAAGCCTAATTAAGGATAACATCACTTGGGACTTTTCAACCAAATATGAGCCCCTGCCAGACTATTTGATTACTCCTCCTTCCTGCTGCAAAGCCTAATGCTAACTAGATGGGTGCAGGATAAAGGCTAGGGAGGGCACAGGGAATGTGTACAGAACTGGTGCATGTTTATGTGGAGAGCATTGGAGGAATAAAATATACAGGCTTTCTACTAAATAAAGGGGAGGGGAGAGGACTAGCAATATCACACCGCTAAGGCCAAGTCAAAGCATTTAAACTGCTAGGTGTGAGACTTCCCTCACTCTTAAAATGCAGCCAACTCTCAGGGCTTGGCTACACTTGCAAGCTGCAGTGCTGGTGAGGGGTTACAGTGCTGCAACTTACTCGGTGTCCACACTTACAAAGCTCAGCCAGCACTGCAACTTCCTGCCTGCAGCGCTGGCTGTACTCCTGGTCTGCTACGGGTGTAGTGAATCCAGCGCTGGTGATGCAGCGCTGCTCATCAGGTGTGGACACTCACCAGCGCTGTTATTGGCCTCCAGGGTATTAAGAGGTATCCCAGAATTCCTGTCTACAACAAACTGGAAGATTGAAGGGTACTCAACTCTCACACACGAAGCTAACCAAACAACAGCTGCTCTGGCTCTCCTATGCCCCCAAAAAAAAATTAAGGCTTGCGCCGAGCTCGAGCGCGAGCGACCGTAGTGGCGTATTTTGGAAGGTGTCACAGCTGTGGTCATGCGCTTTGAGGAGAATAACAGCACGGCGGTGGGGGGAGAGTCCGATCGGAGAAGCCTGCTTATCTGGTCTGAAGCCTTTTACCATGTAAGATGTTGATTGAGAAAGGGGTGGGAGAATGGCCAGAATTTGCTACACACTGTCAGGGGTGATGCTCCACAGTCTCTGTTCGTGCCTGGGGCGCAAGAAAAGTCTATCGCTCGTCCTATCTGTTCCTTCCCGCGACGCTACCTGTCTAACTAACTCTACCCACTCATACAGCACCCGCCTCTTTTGAAAAGCACGTTGCAGCCACTTGAGCGCTGGGATAGCTGCCCACAATGCATCACTCCCAACAGCACTGCAAATGCTGCAAATGTGGCCACACTGCAGCGCTGTTCCTACACAGCTGTACGACCACAGCTGTAACTCCCAGCGCTGCACATTTCCAAGTGTAGCTATACCCTCAGATGGAGTACAGCAACCGGGGGGACAACTAATGAAAAGCAGTTTTGAATAAGGATGGTAGAGGAGCAGAAGGAAAATTGTGGCAACTACCTCAAACTAATCAGATGAATTGATCCCAGTCTGTTGTATACTATTCCTTTATGCATTTATAGAGCTTTAACAGGCCTCCCCTCAATAAATTTTTATTATTATGATTGCTATTGTTTTATGAATGGGACGAATAAATAAGTAAATTGACCGAGCAATCCAGACATGAGCTGCTTTTGAAATCTTGACTGTTTCCCAAACCTCCTTTTAATATTTGCTCTCCTCTGAACTCTTGTCAGATTATCATGAACTGCATGCATTACTCCAAAGGAGGTCTAAGCAATGCCATGTAGAGCAGAGGAATTACCTCATCTATTTAACACGTGATATTCCAGCTAATACAGACAAGTATGCTGTAATGCTTGCCTCTTTTGCACTGTTGAGTTAAGACACAATCTATCATTCACTATAATCTCCAGGTCCTCTTTTGTGGCCAATATTACTCCGTTCTAATTTTGTGCTTTTGATTATTCTTCCCTGTGTAAACCATTTGATGTTTATTCCTTCAGTCCTGATTTTCATTTTATGGCTTTCAGTTCCTTTCTCTAATTTCTCAAAGTCACCCATGTATCCTCCAAGGTGTCTGCAATGTGTTATTATTTATTACTTACATTACAGTAGCACTCGGATTAGGATTGGGACTGTTACGCCAGGTGCTAGATAAACCAGTTGTTGGCATACTCTCTGTCTGGAAGATCTTAAAATCTAAAGCCCCAGTCTTATGAAGCAGCTCTGTTGCGGGCAGATCCCCGTGCCTGCAGGGAGCCCCTTTGAAGTCAATAGGGATCCATGCAGATGTCTGCAATGTACTTGTGCCTGAGGCTAAAGTCTACACTGCAGACTGCTGGCATAGCTATGTCAGTCAGCAGTGTGAAGAAATGTGATTCCCTTACTGATGTAGCCAAACCAACAGACATCCCTAGTGTAGATGCAGCTATACTAGGCAAAGCAGCACTACTACCTGTACAACAAATTCTTGTGGGGAAGGTTTTACTATACCAGTACAATGTGTAGTTTTTCCAGTATAGCTGCATCTGCACTAGGAGTACTTTTGCTGGTACAGTATATCAGTACAGCCATGGTCTAAGAAAACAAGTGACATAAGGGGGAAAGAGGAAGGAAACAACAAAATGTATACAATTTTTATGTACAAATATATTTAAAAATTCTTCTAAGTCTAGAAAAAGAAATTTAAATCCTCCTCCTTTTGCTGGCAGATTTCCTATAGGTGTTACAGCAAAAGTGGGTTTTATGGAAGGATTTAAAGGAATAAAAGAAAAATTGTGTGAAACTTCAATAAGGAAAGTTAGTTGCTATGTAGCCTACATGGGATCTTCTGGAAAACAAACCTGGGACCTGGCTACAAACATCAGTGGACACGGCCAAAATCCAGTCAGGGGAAGTTGTGTAGCATTATGCTTTTACATATGTTTGTGAGATAGGAAAGAGGGCCAAGACATGGATTTACTCTAAGAACTTTGATAGGAGATTTTATTAAATCATTTGAGAAATAATATGTAATGTAATTAAAGATGATATTGCACAGAGTTAAGATTGCATGAAAGAGCACTGTTAATGTTTCCACAACAACTTTTTGGATACACAGCACATTTATCATCAGTATCGTCACAGTTACTCTTTAATGTCCTGATTCTGAAAGGGAAGCTGTTCCAGTGAAGGGTCTGCTGAATCTGGGGCCATGTCTACACTAGTGTACCAATGCCGTTGCACTGCTGTAAGATCACTCATGTAGCCGCTCTATGCCAGTGATAGTTCACCTGTCAACATAATAAACCACCTCCACAAGTAGCGGTGGTGACGTTGGCAGGAGAGCGTGTCCTGCCAACATAGCACTATCCACACCGGCACTTCTGTCGGTGAAACTTATGTCTGTTTTTTTTCCACACCCCTGACCAACAAAAGTTTTACAGACAAATGTGCTTGTGTTGACATAGCCTTAGTTCAGGGGTTCTCAAACTGAGGGTTGGGACTCCTCAGGGGGTTGCGAGGTTATTACATGGGGGGTTGTGAACTGTTAGCCTCCACCCCAAACTCTGCTTTGCATCCAGCATTTATAATGGTGTTAAATATATAAAAAAATGTTTTTAATTTATAAAGGGGGGGGTCACACTTAGAGGCTTGCTATGTGAAAGGGGTCATCAGTACAAAAGTTTGAAAATCACTGCCTTAGTGTTTGCAGGATCTGGACCAACACCTCTGCCCCATGGTCTTCAAATTAAGGTCCTAATCCTGCTAAGTCTTACTCATATGCCAAATTTTATGCACTGTGATTAGTCCCAGTGAAGTCATGTGTAAAATTAATGTTAAAGTTACCTTAAGTCTTTGCAGAATTGGAGGCCATTATCTTCTCAACAGTGGGTATTGTTACTGGTATAACCAGGGCTGGCTTTAGGCACCGCAGGGCCCGATTCGAAGGAACTGCCGCCGTCTTTGGTGGCAGCTCAATTGCTGCCACGGAGGAAGGCCCCTCCTCCGAAATGCCACTGAAGACAGCGGCAGGACTTCAGCGGCAGCTCCTTCGCTACGTTACAGGGCCCTCTTAGGGGCGCCGGGCCCAATTGCGGGGAATCGGCTGAATTGCCCTAAAGCGGGCCCTGGGTATAACCTCCTGTATGGGAGATTATTCCGGCTTGAAACTGGCTCTTTCTTTGTCATTGAGCTTTGCTCCCTTCCCAAGCACTCAAAGGCCACCTACTCAAGGCACTCATCCCTCCTCCCCAATAAGAATGGCCACAGGGGCATTATATTATATAACGCTACTGGTGTAAAATCAGGTCATGTTGCAGGTCCCCCCCCAGTACAATTTTCCCATCTGGAAACAGGTGCTGTAACAATTTGTATAGCGGGGGTGCTGAGAGCCATTGAACTAACCTGTAAATCCTGCATATGATGGAAATCACTTCAAGCCGGGGTGTCCCTGCCACACACCCCCTGTTCCCGCACCTGTGTGTAGACAGGCGAGGGGAGGGCGGTACAGTGCCACAGGGCTTGTGAGGGGACGCTCCCACCCCTCCTGCCCAGACGCACCCACAGCTGCAGCTCCCACAGCAATACCGTTTCCCAGCGGGGGCAGGGGGCGCTGCAAGGCGCGGCGCGGCGCGGCGCGGCCCAGCCCAGCTCCGGCCGGGGGCGGAGGGAGGAAAGGGGAGGAGCGGCGAGCTGCTCTGGAGGCAGCAGAAGGACAGAGGCGAGGAGGGAGAGGGACCGTGCCGGCTGCTGCGGAGAAGTGACGCCTGGGCGGGAGGCAGGGGCAGCGGGGTGAGTGAGTTACCTGCTGGGGAGGGCGCTGCTAGCGCCGGGGAGCCCGGCCACGGCAGCCGAGCATGTCGCGGCCGCTTGCAGGGAGTTTCCAGCCACCGTCCGGCGGCTCCTGCTTCTCCCCCGGGTACCGCCGTGCGCGCCTCTCTCCTGCTCCGCGGCGAGGGGCTCGCGGCAGCCACGCGCCGTGAGCAGCCCGGGGCCGTGACCCGGGGGATTTGGGGACACCAGTGGGAGACAAGCGTTGCCGGGAGCCGGCTCGCTGTGAACCGTGGGGAGCTGGGGGTACTCTGCGCCTCGGATTGCGGGTCCCCTCCGGGCCCCCCATCAGCATCCTCCGCTGGGTCCTAGTAACCAGCATCTGAAATGCCCTCCCCTGGGTGGCTTCCCCTACGATCCAGCACCCGGAGCAGAGGCAGTCAATGGTTAGTGTAGGGCCGGGCAAAATAAAAGGGCGGGAGCGCGAGATGTGCCTGAAGTGCGTTTTTGGACTTGTTTTTCTTTCCAGCTGGAATATGAGGAGACAAAACCTCGTATCAATGTACTAGAGGAAGCGCCGGCTAGCTTAAGCGGAGGGTGTAATTGCTGTTAAATGCCTTGAGCCGCTAGTGTTTTTCTGGTCTATTGCGTCTACGCGGGCGTTGTTTTGGTTTCCTCCTTGAATCCAAGGAGTCTAGCAACACCGTGCCGTGACTGCATTGTGCGTGCACATCTAATTATAGTGCTGGGTGACATGCGGCTCTGGGAGGCTGAGGATGAGACAATACCTCCGCAGAGTTCACGAGGGGAAGGGTGAGGAATCCTGGTGAACTGAAGTCAGCCTCGGGTAGGAATGAACAATTCATTTTATCGCACAGAAAACCACGGGGGTGTGAAAGCGTGTAGCGATTGTGGCTTTTAAAAAATACTTTGCGTTGAATATGTATCTTGCTCAAAAGAGAGAACACTTTTCTCAATAATATGGGAGGAGATTATAATATAAACATGTCATCAGTAGTTTCATTCCACCTGAGCTGTGTTTCAAAAGTCCAGTTGTAACTAAATCTGTGTCATTTTAAAGGAAGTGTAGCTAGTGTGCAGACTTGTGCTGCAGAAACCTCACTTGCAGAGACTCTCGGTAAAATCTGCAGAGATCTTGGCGTAAGATAAACAGGCTAAGTGTGTTGGGCAATTTATAGGACATCCAAGTGGCCAGTAACCCATGCTGGGAAACCTTTACTAATACCTAATGCACACAAGAAAGATCTAACCCTTATTTCTGCCTCTGAACTATTTTGGACTTTGATACTGCGTTCGCTCCATTGGCGCTATGACTAATGGTTGAGGTGTCGGGGATGTCTCCCTAAATAAGTATGACTGAAACAATCAGTTGTAGGTTTTTAACCCTTGGTGACCAATGGAAGGGAGTGCTGGTTTATCAGGGAGCACCGATTAGCTATTAACACATTTTGTTTCTCGCTCCTTGTCAGTTGCTTTCTTTGGTTATGATAAATGTCTGTGTAGTTTCATGCTTTACCAGTCCCTTTCCACTGAGCTTTCCAGAAGCAGTTATATGAATTCCAGGCATATGGTGTCAGACTGTCACAGTGCACCTCTGCCCCCAGCTTGTTTTGGTATTGGCTGGCTTTCCATGTTCTGGTTACTCCACTGAGAATTTAGTCAACATTTGCACCTGTTAGTGTGGCACTTACAGTGCGATGTCATTATAAAATACAGAAGGGACCTTACTGAAAGAAGCAATTTCATGTAAGTGGGTTAGATCTGGTCTACGCTGTAACTTTTGATGATGGCGGGGAGGCGGGATGGCTAAAAATATGTGTACCGCATTTTTAAAATGTGGCTTAGTTTTGCAGTGAAGATAGTACAACCCATATGTTAACCATGTTGCTAAACTATGCCACAGCACTGCAAGCATCTAATCGTCTAACTCCCAGTATGGTGGTAGCTACAGGATAGATGGGACTTTTTATGTTTATCTTTGCATAACTGGTAATTTTAATATGCAAATTAAATATGTGATAAACTAACAAAGTCAAACTTCTTTAAAACGTTTTAGTGTAGGACTGGTACTCTCTACAATCCTAGGTGTTTCTGTTTAAAATGATCAGTAGTGAAATAGCTAGGTAATGTTTAAGTAATCATTAAGGGCATTTTATTCCAAAGGTGCTGAGCACTTGCAGTTCCCATTGACTGCTGCTGGCATCGTGTCTGCTCAGCACTTCTGAAAATAGGACAATAGGTGTCACTTTTCACTCCATTGAGAAGTAGAACAGGAGAGATACACAGATACCTCTCTCTGTGTGGGTACATGCGTACTAAGACAGCACTGCATTGGTTCATGCTCCAAAGGTTTTATTCACTACAAGGAAGCTTAGAGACTTGTCTTTTATACATAAGCTTAAATTCTGCATGTTCTGAGAAACCAAAACAATGTTCCAGCCAGTGCTTGATTCAGTCTGACTCCTAATTAGCGTGAGTGCAGAGCAAGAAAACATTACAAGTGTTTTATCAAATGGTTTAGGAATGGAACAGCCTGTAGGAATCAGTTTCCCTGTTGCACATCTTTACTCTGGCCATGTTGTTCTCTATTACTGTTCTCCCTTCTGTAGATTTATTTATGCAATGGCTGTCAAACTTTCACAAAGCAAGCCTCTGAGTGCAACCCCCCCATAAATTAAAAACACTTTTTAATTTAACACTTATAAATGCTGGAGGCAAAGCAGGGTTTGGGGTGGAGGCTGACGGCTTGTGACCCCCCCCCCCCCCATGTATTCACCTCATGACTCCCGTGGGGTCCTGACCTCCAGTTTGAGAACTCCTGATTTACAGTAACGGTAGCTCCTTCCGGACAAGCACGAAAGCACAACCACAGCAAATTAGTGGTTCAGAGAACTTATCTTAAAGTATACTATCTAGAAAAGCCTAATGACCTTTCAGCTGAGATAAAATGTATTATTTCTTTTATAGAAAGGGCTTTACATTTTTACACTGTTTTCCTAACTGAACTCCAGCTATGCCTTTGGTTCAGCACTATTTCCCTCCCCTCACTGCTCCTTCACTCCATTTATTATATTAATGTTCAGCATGCAATCTAAAGGAAAATCTGTAACGTCAGAGTGCGGAATTACACTAACTCCTCACTTAGGCCAGGTCTACACGACAAGATAAAATCGATTTTAGATACGCAGTTTCAGCTACGAGAATAGTGTAGCTGAAATCGAATATCTAAAATCGATTTACTCACCTGTCTTCACCACGCGGGATCGATGTCCGCGGCTCGCAATGTCGAATCCAGAACTCCGTTCGTCTTGCTGGAGTTCCGGAATCGATCTAAGCGCGCTCTGGGATCGATATATCACGTCTAGATGAGACGCGATATATCGATCCCTGAGCAATCGATTTTAACGCGCCGATACGGCGCGTCGTATAGACGTGGCCTTAGTCATCCTGCTAAATGTTGTTTCGTTGTTACTTGTTATGTTGCTGATCAATTAGGAAGCATACTCATTTAAAGTTGTGCAATGCTCCACTCATGTTGTTTGGCTGCCTGCTTTCTCCACAGCTGGTAGCATCAGCGCCTTTCCCTCCACCCCCTACAGTCAGCTGGCTTGCAGAGAGAGCTGGGGGAGGAGCAAGGACTGCTTGCAGGCCTTTAGAAGGGAGGGGAGGGAGAGGGGAGGAGCCAGAACGCAGGGAGCAAAGTAAAGCGGAGGAGGGAGGGGGGGAGAAGAGGCAGGTCAAGGGTGGGGGCTTGGGAGAAGGAGTGGAGTGGGTGGGCTGAAGGTTAAACCCCCTGCCTCTGGTGCTTGCAGAGTAGGGGAAGCTGCCCTGGAACCTAACCCCCCCACCACTTACATTAATTCTTATGGGGAAATTGGAATCACTTAACATTGTTTCACTTAAAGCTGCATTTTTCAGGAACATAACTACAACATTAAGTGAGGAATTCCTGTAGCTATCTGCATTTAAATAAGTTCTGCTGAAACTAAACTTGTGTGCTCCTCTCACTTGGAGTCGTCTTTTAAACACTAGAAAATGCTTGTTGTCATTTGGTGTGAGTGTGCAACGAAATTCTCGATCATCTTCTGGTCCTGTGCTGGAAAGCAAACTTGCAAACAAAAGTTCCCTAACAAATTTTATAGTCAAATGGGGACATTATGAGTAGAAGAGAAATAATCCACCTCTGGCCAAAAGGCATTGTTAAGTTCTCCTTTTTTATTGCTGCTGTGAGGAGGGGGAGGAGGAGTATTAAAGAAATTAAATCACTGCAGTAAGGTGCCTCAGTGTGACTATATATATACTTAGAAAATGGGCACAATTAAGGGAGCAATCCAGCTAAGGTTTCCTGTGAAGTTATGGAACAACTGTATGACTCAGGTATACTTATCCTTCCCATTTTTGTTAATTAATAATCTGTTTTCCAAATGGGAGAACACATTCCAAAGCATGTAGTTTTGTTGTGAGATCATCACATGCCTTCAGTATGTAGCAAAGCATGGGGGCCAAAGGTCAAGTGCTTTCATCACTCAAGAAGTGCTTCTCTCACTATACCTGTACACTCTGTAATAGGTTGTTCCTTATTTTTAAGTATTCATAGACCAGTAGCCAGCATTGATGATGATGTTTTCACCATCAGAGTCTGTATGTGTTTGTTAAATACCATATTTTATGAATGGTTTTAGAGTGGTAGCCCTGTTAGTCTGTATCGACTTATTTGGTGTGAATGTGAATCACTGGATCAAAGTCTCATTGTCCCTTTAAACAGAGAGCCAGGATCCGCCTTCTGTTGAGCATGGGAACTGCTACCAGTTACTAGCAGCTGAAATAAACCAACAAATGAAGTCTGACTGTGTGTGTGTGTTTCTCTTCAAATAGAGCCTCGTCAAGACTAAGAAAAAGGTGCTTTTTTTTTTTTTTTCCATTTGAGCTAGCTTGAACTGTGTCCACATTGGTGTTAAGTGAGGTTTTCAGTTGAATTAAAGTAGCTGATCAGAGCTAACTAGTGGGGGTAGGGAGAAGCCCCCTTTTTCCCTAGACTAGACACTGTCTAAAAATCACTGGAGGAAAATTCAGCGCTGGTATAAACAAGTATCTTTACTATAGATCCTGATGGAGTTGTATTTCCTTTCCCCACAGGTGAATCTGAACAATCTTTGCTTACCTTTTGGTCTAAACACAGTTTTTGTATTGATAGAATTATGGGCATGATTTAAAAAATGCCCCCAAACCTGAAATAGTTATACTGTTACATCCCTTACTGTGGATGCAGTTACAGCTGTGTAACTTATTCTGTTTCTCATATGGGAATAAGCCAAACTAGTATAAGCACTTTTATACCAGTATAACTGCATCCCCACTAGGAAGGGTTGTATTGCTTTAACTACATCAGCACCGTATAGTAAAAGTGGTACAACTGTTGGATGTAAATAAGCCGTTAGAGAGGATACTAATTTGTACTATGCTATATTGTTTGTTTTGTCTCATAAGCAATTTCCTCATTCTTGCCTTAAGCTACAGTAATAGTCTCTATCAGTCATGAATATTTAAAGTCTGCCAAAAGGGCAGGGGGAGGAGGAGGATTGTTAACCTTTTGCCTTACTTCTGCTAAAATAAGATGGCAATTTCTCAAACCAGCACTTAGCACTTTCCTGCATCAGCTAAGTGGAAGGGAGAAGTTTGCTCATTAAATCCTAGTTAGGACAAGTTCAATGTGGCTTTTATAAATGCTGTTGTTAAATCCTGTTACAGGTTGTAGTTGCAAATTACAACCTGCTTGTCAGTTGTGATTATAAAGGCGAAAATGGTGTACAAAATTCATTGTAGCTTTCACAAAATGAAGACAAAGCACGAACCAGCCTTTTGGTATAAAGAGCAACATCTCTCTAATTCAATAATATCTTGCTTTTGTGAGGTCATGGAAGAACTTCTCCCATGTGAGCTTGATGTTCAAAGTTAGTAATGTGTACCTGGCATTAATAATATAATATGCTTGTAAAGCACCTTCTGTAAAATGATTTTGTTGTGTAAAGAATTGTAATAACCCTGTGAAATAGCAAAATATAATTATCCTCATTTTACTGATAGGTGGAGAAATGAGAAAGTGAGAAATTAAATGACTTGGCCAAGGCTATACAAGAAGTAAGTGGCAGAATCAGGACTAGGCTTTAACCTAACCTAACCTCATTTTTATTTCCCTATTGACTACATTTTAATATGGCTTTTTATAAAGGTCTCTGTCACTGCAAACAAATGCAGATCCACTCCTGTGATAAAAGTTTGCTGGTGAAATTGAACTTTATTTTCTGGCCCCAGTCAACTGACTTGGGTCAGGGTTACAAAGGTTAGTGCCTCTGTCATATAAAACAAGTCAGTATTCATGGTATTAGTAACATTAGTTACTGTTATGACCCTGTGGTTATTGTTACTACTCTGATGGTCTCCTGTGGCAAACTTCTTGTATCTTTGTCATGGTGAAAAGCAGTTTACTGGATCCCACTGATGCTGGCTGTCTCTAAGGTGTGTAGATAGGACATCAGACAAAACTTCACAACACGTAGGAGAAATCAACAGCCCATCCTTCCTATAGGAAGTGAGGGAAGGTTAGTGTTTGTGGCCAAAGTCAGTCATTGACTTCAGCAGGAACAATTAGTGGAATGCTGAGCAAATCCTCCCCTGATTGGGCCCAGCAATTCCAGCAGAATTCTGAATGTTTTGAGTCAGATAAGTTGTCTTAGGGCAAAAATATACTTTGTTTTTTATTTGGATGAAAATAACCCAGACTTGGGAGGTGTTTATCACCGTTCACCTTAAGTTGATTGTAAGGTAGAGCTGTTAGGAAGAAAATCCATATGAGATACTTTATGGAAGGAAAATACATTTGAGCTACCAAAAAGCCCCTACCTTTTACTCATCTCAATACCAATTGTCACCCAAAATCTCTCTTCCAGTCCAGCTGCCTGATCATAAATAATGACCTCAAAAAGCAGCTATTACTTCCCATACAGTCTGCTGTTCAGCAAAGACAGTATTTCATTGCATGCGTAAGCCAGGCTGAGGCCACTCTGCATGCTTTTCAAGTAAATTCCTCCTGCAAATCACTACAGAATGGGCAGCAGGCTGAACTCCAGGATCTTTGGAGGCTCATGATATATAGTTACCTCTAGAATAACTGTGCCACTGATCTGCTTCATCAGCTGGCCAAATCTCCATGGTATGAAACCTTCATATTTGATTGGTTCTCTTTTAAGATAGTTGCATCTAAGTGAAGTTCATTGATCCTTGCGAGAAGTACAGTGTTGGTGTTTTAAAGAGGTTTTCAAGATGAACAAACAAGCTGCTTGGAGAACAGCTGTACTTGTGAATGAAAAGCAAACAAAAACAAAAATACACAGCATTAAAGGGAGACTGCTGACATGAAACAATAACATTTTAAAAATAATCCCCTTTCCTGTGTTCAGAACTGAAAGACTGTATACTCATTTTCCTTTCATTGATAGTTTACTCTTTGTAGCTTTCTCTTCTTGGACGATGTTTCATTTTGTTTCTATTCACTTCCTGTATTTCAGTATCAGTAGCTTTTATTGGCATATCTGTTTTGATAAAGTTGATATGTCCAGTATTTGTGTGCATGCGTAGGACAGAGCTCCAAGTAGAACAGTACAGTGGAACTTATACCATGTCATTATTTTTGTAATTTATTCCATTTCTGGCCACCAGGAATTGATGCTGTTTCTGCAATCTTGTTCTCATCCACTATAGTACAATACTGGGGTGTTTGAGTCACCAGCAGCACAGAGGGAATGTTCAAACTGTTTTGATCAGAGGGCTCAGATGTCCTGCTTTACTGGCACTGTAGTAGCATTCTGGTGGATTGTACTGAAATCTAGATTTTTTTTTTTTTTTTTTTTGGTCCTGGTTTTAATCATTCCAGCCCAACGTCTTAATGTGGCCTATGTAGCCTGCACACAAGTGCTTGTACAGTGCTACTTCAGAACAGTGCTTCTCATTGCCATTCAGGAAACTCTGTTCTCCCTGCCTCCTTGCCAGCTGCTTCTGGGGGAGGTATATGGAAGTGGGATGGATGAGCAGAAAAAGTATTAGTGCCTGTATTTTTTATTTTTTTGAGCTTTCGTCTGTTATGTGTAAATGCAGCATTTCAGTATTGACAGGACAGGAACTTTTTTTGTTCCTTTTCTCCTCTTCGGTTGGCAGCCTCTGAGAAAATTAGGTCACACTTTTATGGGCCATTGCTCTGACAGACATATTTACACACAACGTAGCAATGTATGGACTTTTCTAAAAGAAATGGAAGACATTCCAATGACTGTTTATTCAGGGCATCTTTTTTAATCAAGGAGCTACTTTATTACTGTATCACAGTTCTGATAGCTATAGGTGAATGTACATCTAACGCAGGGTAAGCAACCTATGGCACGGGTGCCAAAGGTGGCAAACGAGCTGCTTTTCAATGGCACTCACATTGCCTGGGTCCTGGCCATGAGTCCGGGGGCTCTGCATTTTAATTTAATATTAAATGAAGCTTCTTAAATATTTTAAAAACCTTATTTACTTTACATACAACAATAGTTTAGTTATATATTATAGACTTATAGAAAGAAACCTTCTAAAAACGTTAAAATGTATTACTGGCATGCGAAACCTTAAATTAGAGTGAACAAACGAAGACTCGGCACACCACTTCTGAAAGGTTGCCGATCCTGATCTAACCCCTTTAGATTTTAAACCATTCCCTGTTTACGCCAAGAATGAAGAAAGAGTCCTCTCCTGGGCTCCAGAGGAAAGATGGGTTTATATCAAAATAGAAGTCTTGATCTGTTCAGCACTAACCTAAGAGATTCTCTTCCCCCTTTCAGCCTATTATTTTCTGTAAGTAATCTGTCATGAATTGTACATATAAGTTGTGCAGGATCACATACAATTCCCAAGTCCTCTACAAATTTTATTTAAATTAACCAATGGCTCAGTTTCTAAGTTTTACATCATGTTCGTCTGTCCTGCCACAATATTAACAATTATGAAAACTTGTGCCCTCTGTTGGATGGAATGTTTAGACGTGTGTATGTGCATGATCATGTCTAGCAGCTACTGCCTACAGAGAGTTCAAGCCCTGATACTACCACACAATATGAGTGTTTCCAGGTTACAGACAGTTTTATTATGCTAATCTTTTAGTACAGACAAGGGAATTCTCATCTCCGACCCCCTTCTGGCTTTGACAATGATTACACTGTGATCTTTTATTATGAATGCACAGTGCCACCATTTACAATTTGGTGCCCTTAGAAAATATATTTTTTAAGGAATATTATTAAATATATCTCAGTAGCATAATACAGAAGAAGAAACCTTGGATATTTCTTGGTGTCTCTTTAAAGTCATTTTTCATCCTTCAAATCACATTTCTGGCTGAGAATTTAGTACCCATTATTATCATCTGTAACGCCTATGATTGCTGTAACTTCAAGCTTTCAGAGAAGACGGTCACTCCTTGCAGTTTGCTTAGTTTGTGTGTTTAACAGCACTCCTAGGTAGAATCAGTAAATGCTGCTTCCTCAAGCCCTGTGAGATGTTGCTTAACAGGAACACAACAGCAAAACTGAAACTGAGGAGTTCTTCCTCTTCTCTTTGTGTTCATTCTAGGTTGCAGCACAACTCATAATAAATGAAACCCCCTTGCCAAATGCACAGAGAATATACTGCAGGGAGGTTGGAATGTGTGTTTTCTGCCACAGAATGATGTTGAGCTCTGGTAACATAGCTTTTGTTTCAAAGGGCTCCAAAGGCCTCATCTAGCTAGCATCAGTTGAAATCGGTGGGAGTCTTTCTGTTGACTTCAGTGGTCGCTGAATCAGGTCCAAAACATTTCACAGGTCTCTATATATATGATGAGGGATAGGGGGTAAACCTCTACTCTTCTTAAATAGATATATATTCAAAGAGATCTTTAATGACTGCATGTAATAGACATGACTACGAGTTGGCGGTGTGAGTCAGCCTGGGGAATTACAGACCAGTCAGCTTAACTTCTGTACTCAGAAAGATAATGGAGCAAGTAATGAAGAAATCAGTTTGCAAACACCTAGAAGACAATGAGGTGATAAGTAAAATCGTGTCAAACCAACCTGATAGCTTTCTTTGACAGAGTAACAAGTCTTGTGGATAGGGGGGAAGCAGTAGATGTGGTAGATCTTGACTTTAGTAAGGCTTTTGATACTGTCTTGCATGATCTTTGCATAAACAAACTAGGGAAATACAACCTAGATGGAGCTACTGTAAGGTGGGTGCATAACTGGTTGGAAAATCATCCCCAGAGAATAGTTATCAGTGGTTCTCAATCATGCTGGAAGGACATAATGAGTGGGATCCTGCAGGGATCAGTGCTGGGTCCAGTTCAATATCTTCATCAGTGATTTAGATAATGGCATAGAGAGTACCCTTATAAAGTCTGCGGATGATACCAAGCTGGGAGGGGTTGCAAGTGCTTTGGAGGATAGGATTAAAATTCAAAATTATCTGGACAAACTGGAAGAAATGTCTGAAGGTAAATAGGATGAATTCAATAAGGACAAATGCAAAGTTATGCCATATTAGGAAAGAACAATCAGTCTGCGACACATACAAATGGAAATGACTGCCCAGACAGGAGTACTGTGGAAAGAATGTGGGGGGTTTAGTGGATCATAGCTATAGAGTCAACAGTGTAACACTGATGCAAAAAAAGCAAACATATCATTGCTGAGAATGTATTAACAAAGAGGATTGTAGCAAGACTCAGCAGTAATTCTTCCACTCTACTCTGAGCTGATTAAGGCCCAATGGAGTTATTGTGTCCAGACTGGGCCCACATTTCAGGAAAGATGTGGAACAAATTGGAGGAAGTCCAGAGAAAGAGCAACAAAAAATTATTAAAGGTCTAGAAAACATGACGGATGAGGAAGACTTGAAAAAATTTGGGTAGTTTAGTCTGGAAAAGAGAAGGACTGAGAGCGGGACATGATAACAGTTTTCAAGTACATAAAAGGTTGTTATAAGGAGGAGGGAGAAAAATTGTTCTCCTCACCCTCTGAGGATAGGACAAGAAGCAATGGGCTTAAATTGCAGCAAGGGCAGTTTAGGTTGGACATTAGGAAACATTTCTGAACTGTCCCAGTTAGGGCTGGTGCAACCATTTAGGCGACCTAGGCAGTCGCCTAGGGCACTGGGATTTGGGGGACGCCATTTTCTTTGGCAGCGACCATGGCGGCCGGATCTTCGGCATCCCCAGTCACCACCGGAGTTTAGACGGAAGGAGCTAGGGCAGGGAAGCACGGGGAGGGCCGCCTGCAGCAAGTAAGGAGGGGGCCGCATGCAGAGGAACTCTCCGTCCCAGCTCAACCCTGCCCCGCCTCTTCCCTGAGCACGCCGGGGGCAGGGGTGAGCTGCTTCGCTTCTCTTGCCTCCCAGGCTTGCGGCTCCTAGGCTGATTGGCGCCGCAAGCCTGGGAGGCAGGAGAAGTGAAGCAACGACGGCGTGCTTGGGGTGCTCGTGCGCGGAGCAGGGGTGAGCTGGGGTAGGGGGGGTGCCTCAGGGTGGAGCTGCCACAAAGGGGGTGCCTCAGGGCAGAGTGAGGGAGCTGCCACAGGGGGGGCTCCTTGGGGGGGGGGGCGCGCAGGGTGGAAGTTTCACCTAGGGCGTGAAACATCCTTGCACCGGCCCTGGTCACAGTGGTTAAGCATTGGAATAAATTGCCTAGGGAAGCTGTGGAATCTCCATCACTGGGGATTTTTAGAGCAGGTTGAACAAATAGCTGTCAGGGATGGTCTAGATAACTCTTAGTCCTGTCTTGAGTGCAGGAGACTGGATTAGATGACCTCTCGAGGTCCCTTCCAATTCTTTGATCTTTTAAGTTTCATCTGAAAGTAGCATGACCTACTGGATTTCAAGCTTGCTCTCCCCAGGTAGTCTTTCATCTCAAATTTTCAAAAGTTGCTCTCTATGGCTGGTAAACTATTGTTTTTGGTGGCACTTCAACCTTGTATAAAATGTTTGCACTTGTCACAAATACAGACCAAAAAAGTAAGATAAGGGCAGACTTCGTGGTCAAATTTCTAATCCTTCCTTCCTTCCTTCATGTCACAGTTAAGGCTCATTTTAACTTGTCCACATCATTCCCCAGCTGGAAAAGATAATGTTAATGTTCTTTACTACAGCCTTGTACTCCTTTGCTTTTACCAGCCCCAAAGTTTATAGCAGCCTATCTCTTATTGAAAGCCTATTTTTCAGCATGTTGGGAAGCGAAACTCTGAAAGGAGATTGTGGCCTGAGTCCTGAATTTTTTAGGGAGGCATGACTGCAGATCTGCTTCCCTCATAGGAAGGTAAAGGTTCTGTGGTCTTCCTTGTGTTCAGTCTTACTGTCTTTTGGGTGAGTAGTGCAATATGAGCAAAAATCAAGTGTGCTAGTACTGTAGTGTGCCTTCCGTCTGTAATCAGGTTAGTACTGAATTCTGAAGTGACTCCCTCGATGCAGACACAGGCTGACTTTATTTTGTAGATATGATGTGCAAACTGGTCTCTTAGAAGAGCAAAGAAAACAGACCCTGTCCCCTGCGATTGCCAGTGAAAAACTAATTCTTTTCTGTTGTTGAGGGTTGGCTCAGACTCACTCAGTAGTAGAACTGGCTGGGAATTTTTTGACAATACATTTATATTGTCAGGAAAAGCTGATTCATTGAAACTGAAACTTTTCAAGGAAACATCTGTTTTGATGAAACTTTCATCAGGAAGGTTTCTCAGAATTGAATTGAGAGAGAGAGTCTGATACCCCACACCTAATTAGCCAGCACCTCAGTAGTTAAGGTGCCCGGGATGTGGGAGACCTAGTTTCAGATGTCTGCTCTACCGATTTGGAATAAGGACTTGAATGTGGGTCTCCCATATCCTAGGTGAACTCCATAACCACTGGGCTGTTGCCTGTTCTGGGGAAGATGGGAGTGGTACTGTATGAGTGTGTGTGTCTCATGTTTTGTGTGACAAAATTTTCAGAGGTTTGTTCTGTTCCATGGTAGAACAAAACGAAACTTTGAAAACTCCAATTATTATTATTTTGCAAAAGGGAATTCTTTTTTTCTGGCCAGCCCTATGCAACACCATGGAAGCTTTATCTGAATCTTTTGGGTTTGCCAAATTAGAGCTGGGGTAGTGCAGGAATTGCTAGTTTTGTTCATGTGTTTTCCAGCTTCTGGCATTATACTCCCATGAAACCTGTTACTAATATTTATCAAGCTTGAGATCCCATTATGCTATATATTCTACCGACACCTAGCAACAGCAAGTGTCTTCCTTGAAGAGTTTGCAAATCTAAGTAGATGAGACAAAAGATAGAAAAGAAGTATTGTTCTCCTTTTGCAGGTCGTGAACCAAGTCATAGAGGTTCAGTGACTGGCCCTAGGTCACAGAGGAAGTCTGCGTTGCCAAGCCAGGAAATAAACCCATATATCAGTCCAGGGCCTTAATGACAAAACCATCCTTCATCCTAGCAACAACAAATGGGTTTTGTTTTGTTTTTTAAGTTAACCAAACTTTTCCAAATTTTAGTAAAAATGTTCAGTTTTAATTTGGGTGAAAGTTTGCAATTTTTTTCAGCTTCATCACTTCTTCAATCCCAATTCTAATATTTTCTTTTAAAAGCCCATTCTACTTTGTAGAATGTACCAATATTCGCAGATACTAGGAAACCCATCCTACTTGTTTCTAGACTTCATGGACCAAATTCAGCTCTCTTCCTTCTATTCATCTCTGCTGAAGTCATTCTGTAGGCAGAATTTGGTCCCATTTATACAGATCCAGGGGAAATTAGAACAAAGTAGAATGCTTTTTTTCTGTACCTCCTCGCTAACTACAGCAAAGACAAGATCAAGGTTAATAAATCACACTGGAAAAGTGCATATGTTATGTGAGTCATCCTGTTGGATAGACTATATTTATCACCATCATGCTTTGATATCCTCCATTTTGTCACATGGACAATGTGTTCCGTGTCACATTCACTTGCACCGAAATCCTTGTCTGTCCGGATATGCTGTATGCAGTGCATCTCTTACTCAATACAGCTTGACATTTCATTGAGACAGAACTCAGCTGTCTGGGGCAGGAAACTTCTCTAAATAGTTTAGAGACAGTCAGTACACATGATGTCACATTCCTTTTCACCCATATATATACACGCACACCCCACGATATCTGACCTTTGACCAAGTAGTTTATAACATTGTTAACCCATCAAATCTTTAATAGTTGATTATTTTTTCCTCTTCATATAGTCACTGTAATTTTTCTAGATCTTAAATTTAGTATCCATTAGAAACAAACATATGAACAATGCTGGTGGCACTCATTGTGCTAAGAATTAGAGGATCTAAACCACAAAATAAAGTCTGTTTCCCTTGGGAGTTAGTTACTGAAGTTTAAGCCACTTTCTTAGCTTTGATTTTTATTGTGCCTTAAAAAAATATACATACCATAGAGGAGAGCATACTCTTGGGTTTTGCCTGTTTATTGTAGTAAGCTTTTATTTAAATCATTGTTAGTTGCTTAGTGATGTGCAAAACTGGACGTTTTTATTGAAACTGTACAGCACCTCCAAAATTTGGTGGTAAAATGAGACATTGATCTGAAACATCTCAGATTTTGGTTCTGCAAATCAAAATCAATCTGACTGGGAATTAGGATATGCAAAACCAATATGTGTTGGTCAGATGGGACAAAACGTTAACTTCTCTTTCAAGCCTTTAACTTGAGTGACTTGGATAAAATGGGACCTGGATTCAAACAAACTTCCATGTTTGTTTTTGAATCCAGAAACTTGGTGAAGAGTGGGTTTGTGGGACCAAATCATGGCTTCCTCAACGTTCTCCATTAAGTATATGTTGGGGGCAATTGGTCTTTGGACGTTTTGGTGTGAATGGCAGCACTTATTTGGAATACATCTCTACCCCAATAGAACACAAATTCAGATATAATGCGGTAAAACAGTAAGGAGCCCTGGGTCCTTTAAAGTGTCACCTGAGCCCCACTGCTTTACTGCGTTATATCCGAATTCATGTGGAGCCCCGGGCCCTTTTAAAGGGCTAGAGGCTCTGGCCACTGCCGGGGGCCCCAGGCCCTTTAAATCCCCACCCAAGCCCTGCTGCCAGAACTCCGGCAGTGATTTAAAGGGACTGGGGCTCCCTGCAGCAGCGGGAGCACCGGGTCCTTTAAATCACCACCAGGGAAGCCAGTCCAGTCAGGCATGGCATACTAGACCGAACCTGATATAACATGGTCTCACCTATAAGACGGTGAGATTTTTTGGCTTCTGAGGACCACGCTATATCTGGGTAGAAGTGTACTTGTGTAATGTGAATTGATGGTCTTTCTCTCCTGTCTGGCTAGAAATATACATCATAATGCCTTGCTCTGGGACAGTCACAGCAATTGATTCTTCTGTCAGTAGTTAATTGGCTTCTGAGTTAGAGCTGAAGAAACTATCACCACCATAGCTTGAAATCACACACACAACTCTCCTGCCTCTGGATTTTGTTATAAACTGTAACCGGAGACACCTTTCAGCAAAACTAGGGGATTTAAGACCTTTGCAAAGCTGTATTTTGTCTAAGCTTCTCTTTTGAGTTCTTGGGGTTATCTAATTCAAAGAATCAAAATAAAACTTTGGGCGGGACTGTACACAAAGTGAAAACACAGAATATGTTTACATAGTGTCTGCACCTCAGATGGCCACATTTCATCCAGCTCCTCTCATAACCTTTTCTTATTCCTGGGACCACGCTAGCTTGGCAAACAGTTTCAGAGACAGTCTTTCAGAATGCTTTATCCTGCCAAAGACGGCTGTAATACGGCCTGCGTCTCATCTGCTGGGCATCCATAATAAAGGAATCTTGTTTGCAAGAGTTCTGCACCTTGCCGCCTTCTGCTGTGGCACGTACATTATTTTATTCTTTTTCCTCTTCCCTCCCAATTCGTGGTGCTGGAAAGAATCAGATCCCTGGTTGAACAGCTGCATGGAGTGACTAATGTGACTTTTCAGACCCAGAGCCTCCTCCCCCAACCCATTTTGATGCTAATATCTTTTGGCATCTCGAAAAAGCAGGATTAGTGCAGGTCATGTAGGCCAGGAGCCTCCGTTCACTGTCCCTCTCTGCTAAGCAACAGAGTTTGGCTTTCTCTTATTGTTTACTTACTGAATCTCTTAGTCTTCTGTTGCTTTGAATGCCTCCATTGTCTGGACATACTGCCAGAAGCAGAGTGTCTTTGGCTCTGTGTGCAGTGCATTATGTCCCCAGGAATCTAGCTAATAACTTAATAGCTTCTAGTCTCTACTGAGTTCACTCTGAAAAGTGCTTTGTTATGAGTTGCAGAGCACACAGATGGAGAGGAGCTACTTATCTCCAGGCTGTCACATTACTACTTGTTGTCAAAATCAGGTGCCTTCACAGACTGAAGAGTGTGGCTTGAAAGATCCTTTCTTTCCATATAGGTTTTGACACAATGGAGAGAAAAGCAACAGCATCTGCACTTACAATGACGGCTCAGGGGCATGAAAGCTTTTCGTAGACTCACGCACACGTGCTCTGCCAACCCACATGCACAGCAGCCGGTGCAAATTAGCTGTACAACTTCGTCTCCCTTACCTTGGAATTGCTGAGAGGAATGGAAGCTGTGTGACACCGTACTGCATTGCAGCTCTGTTTATTTGATCTCAGAATGGGACGTGCTTGCTAGAACTTATTGCGTGTTAACTACTATCCAGGTAGATAGAAGCACATTATTATGATTAAACTTGGATGTGATGGTAACTTGTAATCAGGGATGAAAACCAGACACTTCCTCCAACTGCCAGAGAGCAGCTATTCCAAGAGTGATTCCATTTCTAATATCTGCCTTCTCCCTATAAGGTGACAAAGAAATGACAAAAAACAAAAGCAAAATTACCTCATAATTGTAACCGATAAAGCAAGGGCACCACTCGCAATTGGTTTTACCTTGGGAGCAGTTTAGGTGCAGTAGGATTTGTGTGTGAGAGATGATCTAGCTTTCATCACTTTGTGTCAGGGTTTTATATCCTTAGCGTGCTGCTGTGATACAGTCTTTTGAAATGGGTATCAAAGGCCTGTTCTGACTCTATTGTGTGTCTCTTTTTTTTGTGCCTTCTTTCAGGAAAGTATGCCACAAACGCCTCCCTTTGCAGCTATGTTTGACAGCAGTGGTTACAACAGAAACCTGTATCAGTCAAAAGAGGACAACTGTGGAGGACTCTATTACCATGACAACAATCTCCTGTCAGGGTCTCTGGAAGCCCTCATCCAGCACTTAGTACCCAATGTAGATTACTATCCTGATGTAAGTCTATACACCCTGCAAATTACATCAGCTCTGCTTGACACACTTTTGAGTGGGAGGATTCTGCAGGGAAAAGCAAAATGTAATTTTTGTTACTGGGAATGGCCCCTAATGGGGGTGGGGTGAATGATGCCAACTACAATCTAAATGGCTCTGCTTTTGCAAGCCTTAACTGAGCCCATAGTAACAAAGTTGGGCCACAAAATGTATTTTATTTTTTGCTGTACGGCCCTGTTTACTGTTTGCTATGCCCAACAATGGCATTGCATCGAACTTGGATTTTGTTTCTTGAGCTATACTCCATCACTCTGCTAGAATGAGTTATGTGACCTGTTAATTTAGGTCACCTAAAGCTTCCTGCAGAACAAGGGAAGAGGAGCTGAAAATGTGCTCTGAGTAATTTCAGGTGCTGAACTTTTATATACTGTTGTCACAAAGAGATAATCAAGCAAGCCCTGCCTTGCCATGGGCCAGCCGTGTTTTTGTCTGGTCTTGCGTAATTAGCCTCAAGTAGTTGCTATGTAATGCTGTAGTGGCTCTGGAGAGGTGACGTTCGTTACAATTAAATGCTTACCTCTGCAGTAGTATCAGCCATTCTCACTACGGTTGCACTCTGAATGATAAAGCATGAAAAATTGATTTGAAAGTAATGTTGCAGTGGGAAGTATGAAATGTGTGATGATTTTGCCTCTCGCTTCTCTCCTCCCCCCACAGAGAACATACATATTCACCTTCCTGCTCAGTTCGCGGCTGTTCATGCACCCGTATGAACTAATGGCCAGGGTTTGCCATTTGTACATGGAGCATCAGAGACTAAGCGAGCCCGGGACTGACAAGGTTAGGTCTCTTGCTAAACTTGTTAGGTCTCATTTTGTAAATCTGACTCAAAACTCTCTTTCTCTGTGCCAAGGCAGAACACCTCTGGGTTTGCTACAGGATTGGATATACTGAAAACCAATCATTAGCAAGACTGATTTGCGGCTTGATCCTGTGTACGCTGAAATCACGGGGAGGTTTTGGCACTGAATTCAACAGAACCCTAATGAATGAAAACCGTCTCTACTGAGACATTTGTTTCATTTCCAAAATCCCAGTGCACTATAAGTAGCTTTTTTAGTTTTAACTTGTTTTAATAAAAGAGAGAGTAGGAAAAAGAAATGCATATAGTTAATAATATGTATGAGATTGTACCTTAAAATGCATATGGCACTAAAGATGTGCTATATACATCTTGACATTCTAGGCTGCAATCTTGCAAAGATTTTGGCACTTGTTTAACTTTAAGCACAGGAGTGTGAACTCAGTGGGACTACTTACGTGCTTCAAATTAAGCACCTGCCTGAGGCTTTGCAGGATTACTTAGCTAGTAAGCTCTTTGGGACAGGGACTGTCTTTTTGGATCTGTACAGTAACTAGCACAATGGAGTCTTGGTCCATGACTAGGCTCTTAGGCTATCACAGTGTAAATAATTAACAATCATTAAATATATGTAAATAGTCCCACTGAGTTCATACTCATGCTTAATTAAGCACGTGCATAAGTCTTTGCAGAATTGAAGCCTTAGGCATTTCTGCAGATGTTATAACTAATTGTTAGATAATGTTTATAGTAGCTTTTGGAGACACTACCATATCTAGCATCTAGGATTTTTCTTATACTGATAGAATTTACTCTTTTTAAATTGGCCAGTTCACTGCTGGATTGGTCCAAAACCCAATGAAGTCAATGTGTTTTGGCATAATTAATCCAATGTCAAGTTAATTACATTTCAAGTTTTAACTGACTTCCATGTCCTTGTATTCCACAATTGCAGTAGTCCATAATGAGTAGATTGTAATTCAGTTGGTTTCAATATTTGTTTTATTGAAGTTCCATATAACTTTTTTCCCCCCTAAACCAGAGCCGGATACGAAAAATTGCTCCCAAAATCCTTCAGCTGTTGACTGAGTGGACAGAGACGTTTCCATATGATTTTCGAGATGAAAGAATGATGAGGAACCTAAAAGAGTTGGCGCAACGAATAGCCAGTGGCGATGAGGTAGTTACCTTAAGCACAAGAGAGTTGGAAAGGAAGCATTAGTTTAATATCTTGGCTAGAGTAAAATATTGCTGATTATTTATTAACAGTATGTAGCAGCTCTGGGTAGGTAGCATTGTTTATGGAGCTTATTTTATGAATGTGAATGTAATGTTTTGTCCAGTGCCTAAGGTGCAGATGAACCCTTAAAAAACCTAAGTCCTAACCAGCTCTTTGTGCTGAGAACTCCTGGCTGAGTCCCAGTATCCACATTGAGTTCTTGGGAGAATATTTATTTTTGGCTACAGAATGGAATAATTGTGCGAGCAGACACTGCTTGTAGGTTTTAGTTCCATATTTTATTTTAAGATTTTCTAGGAGGAAGTTGAGTGTGACTCTGAAAATCCTTCCTGATGTGAACCTTTACATTGAATTCATGTGAGGAGGCTTTTCGGGATCAGGCCTTTGATCTTTAAAACCCATAGGAGAGCATTGCAATGTCAAGGAGGAACGTTTCTAAAGGGACAGTATTAATTAGGATGGGAAGAGTTGGCTTTGGCTCAAGGCACTGGCCTTGGACTCAAGTTCTGAGCTTCATTCCTGTCTCTGACCGACTTCCTTTGTGGCCTTGGGCAAGTTACTTAATCATTCTGTGTGCTGGTTCACAGCTGGAGATAATTCTTGGGAGGTGTTGAGATGCTAAACTGAGGAAGCCCATATAAGTACCCAGATAAAACCAGGCCCAAAAGCTTAGGTTTTATAAACCACTTAAAAAAATCCATTATGAATAAGTCTGTGCTTTAGTCACGGGTATTTTTAGTAAGTCATGGACAGGTCCTGGGCCGTAAACAAAAATTCACGGCCCGTGACCTGTCCATGACTTTTACTAAAAATACCTACTGTGACTAAAACTTGAGTGGTGGGCAGAGGGGGAGGGGGAAGGGGCTCCAGGGGCACCATGGTTGCTGGGGGAGGGGGTCAAGGTGACCCAGGATCCATGCTGGGGGAGGTAGGGGGCATGGCCTTCATTATGAATAAAAATGTTTCGGTGAACTCTAAAAAGTTGAGTGAAAAGACTCTCTTTAAAAAAACAAAACAAAACACCAACCATGAAACTGTTCATAAATTCCTAGATGCTAAGGCCGGAAAAGAGGGACCGCCGTGATCATCTGCTCTGATTTCTTATATCTCACAGGACTAACTAGAAATACCTGTAAAGCTGATAAATCTAAAAGAAGTCACACACACACACACACTCTAAAATCAGTATGAAAAGTGAAGAGAGAGTCCTTTATTAAGATCTCATGCAGATTTTTAAAAATCTGTGGTGGTGGTTGTATTGGTGGTTTCGTTAATGAGTCTTAGGTTAATGTTGTCCCTTTAAGGATGATGCATGCTTTGGGTGTATGATGTACAGCAGGTGTCATCAGAGAACATAACTCACATGACAGGGTTGTCCAGGAAAGAGTACAACATGTACCAGTGTGGCATTTAGAGGAATGATAAACAGAAAGTGCTGACTAAATGGCAGCGTGTTTATTGGCATTCCCAGTGACTGGTGTTCATCCCGATCTTTTATAATCTCTTGCATAATTTGCTGTTTACTCTCTCTTCTACATAATTAATTAATTTTTCAGATGATAATAAATTGGAAGGAATTGTAAATACTGCTAAAGAGATAAAATGACCTTGAGAGATTGAAAACAAGGGCAGAAGAGAACAAAATTAGACTTAACTTGCAACTAAAAGAACAAGTATCTATATCCAGGGGAAACTAATTCAAAGCCCAGATATTTAATGTGTAGGAGAAACTTGGAAAGTGGTAATGCTGAAGAACATCCAGGGGTGATTGTGGAAAGCAAATCAGACACTTGTTTGCAATGGGATGTGTTGCATTCACAAGGCATCCTGTCATAGAGCAGAAAGTTAACTTTTTTGCCTACTGCTCTGTTGCTATTACACTCTGAATGTTACTTTTGGTTCTGAGTACCATGTTACTAGAAAGATAGTGGCAAATTGGAGGTAGCCCAAAGAAGAGCAGTAGAAAGATTCGAGGCCTAGAGGAATTGGTTTGCGAAAGACTGAGTGGATATGCTGAGTGGGTGAGAGTTGCCAAGTGTTGGTCTCGTTATTGTGTAGCTCAGAAACTGTGTATAGCTCTTTCTGTTTTATGTAAGTCTTCCATATGTGGTCATGCTATTTATGTGTGTGGTGAGGGAACTTAAACACAATAAGGCCTCTTTTTTAAATGCAGACTCAAAAGGTACACTACAAAAACTCGTCATCTGTCTTATACGCAACTCGGTGAGAGGAAACTGACAAATGGACTGTGTGTGTGGTTTTATTTTTTAAAATCATTTTTCTATTTAAATCATGTATATTCCGTGGTTTAAGGTAAATATATAGAGTATCAGGCAGTTGTGAGAGACAGAGCGACAGATCTCTCATGCTAAATAGTGGTCCTAACTCAGCAAAGCACTTAAACATGTGCAAAAGTCTTATTAATGTCAAAGGGATTACTATTGCACAAAAAACAAGTCACATCCCTGGGTGCCTTGCTGAACTGTGGCTTTGTAGGGGAGGGAGACAAGCATACAGTTGCATAAGAATTCTTATGAATGTTATTGGTTTAAAGACATTTAAGATGAGGGTGATCAAAATCAGTGGGATAAACTATTTATGGACAGAAGATCTATCTATTGTAATGTGTTCACCATATGTTTCATCTCAGGTTGCAAGCAATGATGCTGTACCAGCCATATATAAAAATGTGTTGTGCCATCAGGTCCTGCAGCTTGAATTCTGAAGTAGAAACCCATTATCTGCCTCTATTTCTGTGATAGTTGCTCTCAGCGTAGGGATTTCTCAGGGCTGTCTTTTATTAAAAATGTCCCCTGAACATCATAAACATCTAAAAAGATGCTGAAACGGTGAGCATCTGCAACAAACTGTTCTGACTGACTAGGGGAAATGACCCCCAGAGCATAGGAAGAGGTAAAACGACAGACTCCCTCTCTGCTGTTTTAACCGGAATGGTGCCAGTTTCTACACTGAACCTCTTGCTGTATTTCTTTGAATACTGCTCATTTATGTTCTGCTTTGATTGCTGAAACAATAATGCAGATTGAAAACAAGTTTCAAACAATATTTTTGTCTGTTGCTGAAATTGGGTGTAAGGAGGTGTGGGTATGGCAGTGAAAATTGCTCCCAAATCTTCCTACTTGTGACACAGATTTGGCTGTGAGCAGGGTTTCCAGGTACACATGGTCAGCTTTCAATCAGTGTTCCAGTTGTGTTGGTTCATGATGTCTTATTCTATTTGCCAAACACATCATGGCTCCTCAAATATTTTTACTCTTTAATTTGCGTAACCTATCATCCTAGCTGACTACATTTCTCTGAAGAGCGCATATGTTTGTGCTGGAAAATCAGGGCATAAGATAGTTCCATAATGCATTAGACCCATTATTGTGTGTTCTCTGCCTTTCCCCAAATGACCATATCACACACAGTCAGGTCAAAAGTCATGCCACGCGCGTGCCAAACCTGCCTTTGTCATGTTCATGCTCCTGAAGAGGTCCCAAAAGAAAGCTGCAGGGTTGGCAGTGTTTTGTAGACTGCTGCATATATCAGAGTAATTTAGCAGGCGTATCGCCCCCTGCCTTTTAGCGGAGGGATGTTCCCTAAGCTGTGAATGAAGACATGACTGCCATTTTGTAATTATTGTTAGTTCAATTTTGGATTAATTTCCCCGACTGACGTTAGAGAGCTGTGCAAAGCTCTGTATGTAGATTTGCAAACTGCTTCCACTGAGGCCAATAGGAAAACTCCTCTTGACATTAATAGGAGCAGACCTAGACTTCATGGGATTAGTCTTGATTTACACCAGTGAAAATAGAATTAGGCCCGTAGCATCACAGAATGACTATACTTTAAACTCATGGATTAGGTTTTTTCCTTACTGCCTTAAACAGTAGGAGGTGGTATTTTACCCAGATGGACAATGCTTCATTTTACACTGTAGGTGAAAGATACTTTCCCTTTCTTTTGTGGCTTGGACTGGTGAGGACACCACTGAATCCCCAAAGCAATCAAACCTCAAATTAAGTGCTCCCAAGGACTACCTGTTAAATGCGTGCTCTTAATGTACTGATTTGGCAATGATCGCTTTAAGAATACACTTGGTTCTGTGTGTTTCTAAGTTGATAACGAATATTCATCACAATGAAGCTATCTTAGTGTCATCAGGAATTTAATAACCTTTCATATTCTGGGAATATCCTTTGCTTGTCTTGTGTCATGGCAGATGTATCGGAAGAACGTACAGCAAATCATCCAGAGCCTGATCCGAAAACTTGCCTCTCTTAGCCAGTATGAAGAAGTACTTGCAAAAATCAATGCAACATCCACAGATCGACTGACAGTCCTGAAGATCAAACCTCAGTCCATACAAAGGGACATAATCACTGTCTGCAATGACCCTTACATGTTAGCCCAGCAGCTGACTCACATAGAGCTGGTAAGTTGTTGCCAGGTCATTCACATATGTATTTTCCAACCACAATTTTATTCTTCCTACTTTTTGCTTCTGTTTGAAATACAAATCAGCAAAGGAAATGATTGCTTGGCTTAATTTATTTTTAAATGTAGGAGAGGCTGAATTACATTGGACCAGAAGAATTTGTCCAGGCGTTCGTACAAAAGGATCCTTTGGACAATGACAAGGTGAATGGAGTGGAACGAGAGCGGTTGTGGAACGGGAATGGTATCCTATACTGACCCACAAGCACTAGACAGGATAGTTAGAATACTCTTGTCTCTAGGTAGATATCAGGATGAACATGCTTGATAGCTGAACTTTTAAAACATATCCGCTTTACTTTGTGTGAATCATTGTCCATTTAGGGAGCAAATCCAGCTCATGTTCTGTCTTTGCTCAAGCAAACAAACTCCCATTTACTTAAATTGATTTCAGTGATTTTTACACCAGCTTAGGATCTAGCCCTGGGAATAGTTTCTCTTGACCATCTGCTCTGTGGTCTATAGCCAAGATGAGATGCATTTCAACCTTGACACTTGCCCCATCCATTATTCCCCTCAAATTGAGCTATTTGAAAGAAACCGAGGGGGTCAAACTGCAGTCCTTGTTGCAGGTACAGTACAAGATGTATTGAAGAGAATTCTGAGTTATAGAATGAAGGGCAAGGACAAACTGCTTTTAACTAACTGGGCTGGAGCTGTTACCTCTTTTGCTCATGTTCCGGAGATGCTTATGATCCACATGTTGACTGTGCCATGTAATTCGTACTGTACTTACCTGTTCTCCTCAAATGTGGCAAACAGAATATAATAGCTTTTATCCAGCTGGGATTCTGAAATGCTTTTCTATAGATGATGAAAATCTCTCTCTCTCCACCTACTGCTACTCAGAACCTCTGGGATGAATTGTGGGAACTGTTCCAATACACTACCTAATAGCATGGAACGGGAAAGGAAGAATAAGACTCCAGCTGAAATTACTGGGAGCATTTTAAGAAGGCAGTATGTAATCTCTGGTTGGGCCTAGACACTGGAATTTACATGCCAAATGAGTGGTCAGGACTCAGTTTTATATCTCATTCAAAACCCAGCACCATGGCATCCCCTTGCATTATGATTCAGCATTGCTTTAGTCCTGATTCAGTAAAGTGCTTAAGTGTCATCATTCAGCAAAGCACTTCAATGAGACATAAGCAGGTGCTTGATGTTGAGCACCTGCATGTGTGCTTTTCTAAATCAAGGCCTCAGAGAAATATCACCTGCTGAGTCACCAACACCACTTTTCTGCATCTCCTTGAGTTTTCTTTGGCGATTGACCCTACTTTTACCTTATGATATCTGACTGGGTGAAAGCTTTAGGTGGCCAGATTACAGATTGGGAATCTCACTCTCTTGAAGAAGAATGCAGAATAAGTTAATGAGGTTGTGTTTTCTCTTTCTTTCTTCAGAGCTGTTATGCTGATCAAAAGAAGACTCGTAATCTGGAAGCCTATGTAGAATGGTTTAACAGACTCAGCTACTTAGTTGCTACCGAAATCTGCATGGTGAGCAAGTCATTTTCCTTCACACACAACAATTTTCTGTTTTTGAAATTGTGAAGCATCAGTAGCTTCATTACTCTCCCTTCGGCTTTCTTCTACTCTCTTTTACACCTCCACCATCATATGTTCTCCTTTATGCCTAGAAGAGCCTCTGTCCCATCTTGTTTATCAACCACCTTCTCTCTTCTTTAGACACCTCCTTCCACAAATCCTTCATAAGGCTCCCTCTCCAATAATTCCGTAGGCCCTCACTGTCCTGAAGTTTCTCAACTCCTTTGGTTTGTCTTTCTCCTCTCAGAAGTGTTTTGGAGTAAGAAATGCCACTTGCTTTATTTGTAGAACACAGTGTGAAGTTGCAGCATCTGCAAAAGAGATGTTTAACAATAGTGTCATCCCTTTTTGGAGTCTCCCTTTCCTGCTAAAGAATAACACTATTATTTGTCTCTCACAGCCTGTGAAGAAGAAGCACAGAGCAAGAATGATAGAATATTTCATTGACGTGGCTAGGGAGTGTTTTAACATTGGCAACTTTAACTCCTTAATGGCGATTATTTGTGAGTATAAAGGCTGGGGATTTATGGGAGAGTTTTTCCTTGTTTTTAATTTAAAGATTAAAAAAAAATAATTGTTTGGATGCTTAAATATGGGAGCCTATTCTCTAGTTACAGTACCCAGCAGGGTGAGAAGTGAAGGAAATGACAGAGAGTAGATAAATATCTTTGTTATATTATACATTTATAAAAGATTGGAAAAGAGTATTCTAGTTCAAGCTACAGTTATCTTCAATTACACCGTTAAAAAGAGAGGACGAGAGAGATGACTTAGTGTTTAAAAGACTCATTGGATGATATGTGCTTCGAAAAGCTCAGTACTTTCCAACCTCATTCCTAGGAGCGCATTGGCTTCTCAGCAATGGCCCTGATCCTCCTGATCAATTGTATTACTTATAGGGGGTAAAATTATTTTTATGCTCAAGTGTTTGGAATAGTGGGGTTGAACCTATCCCCATTTGAAATAACTCAAAATTCCTGTTGACTTCAGGAGGAGTTGTCATTGTCTCAGGCTCCACTGACCATTGTATATAATAGTCAAAGATACCATATATTGAGAGTATAAAGGTCACCCTTCACTTAGCCTCATTGCATCTGCATAGTGGAGGTGAGATGTAGCATGGGCAGCCCCTACTTCTAGATTTCCAGTGAGAGGTTTATCTGTTCTGAAGGCATAGCTGATGTTGCTTGGCTTAATGACTGCATTGCATGCAATAGAAACCCATAGACTTGTATTCAGAAAATTTACTGACCACACTTTAAAGAGACTAATGAGGTTGCCCTCAATATTTACATTGTAAATTTTCAGATCTCATCACCCACTTTTTTAGTAAACTCTCATCCCAAAGTATCATAATGGGATAGCTTTTATTGATTTCCAGTCTTTATTGGATGTGATCTGGGGTTAAAATACATGGAACCCATCCCTAGCCAGACAGGGAAAAATAAAGATCTATCAATAACATGTAGAATTGATGGGGACTGCTGTTTCTGTTATACTGTAAGTATATTGGTAATAAAAATACCTAGAAATGGCTATCTCCTATGAAAAGCCTTCTTTTGTTAATAGAACTTTCATTGTAGAATTACTTTGCATCTTAGTTACTTTATCTTAGACTAGTTTTGTTCTATTAAATTTTTAAATTGTCTTTCTCTGATAAAGCTGGTATGAACATGAGTCCCGTCTCCCGGCTAAAGAAGACCTGGGCAAAAGTCAAGACAGCCAAATTTGACATTCTTGAGGTATGTTTAACTTATATGGGGTCACGTTGCTGTCGTCAGAGTGTAGGTTTGACTGTTCTGGAATGTGAGTCTTACCGGGTCCTATCATATTGGATGTTGAATGAAATTTTATGTGTGCATGTCCATAGTGCAAATTCATGCACTCTGTTGGAGTCCTTCAACTGGCTTCTGGCCTCTGTTAATTCCTGCTGGGTTCCTTTGGGTTTAGAAGAGCCAGCCACTCAATATACCTTGCAGTTTTATTATAAAACCTACTTGCCAACTGGACATTTTTTCAATTGGAACTTGAAATTGTGGGGAATTCTTCTTAGCTTAGAGGTGTGCAATAGGGTTGTAGTTGTGGTGGGAGAGTAAATAAATCAAGAAAAACTCTGCTTTCAAATCTGAATGGTAGAATTTAACCCTAAAGGGTGTGTGTATACTAGAGTTGGGGCGGGGGGGGAGGGTTGTATCTCAAGTTCATTGACTGCTAACAAACTCAAGGTAGCTAACACATTTGTAGAGAGCAACGTGAACATTCTAGGTTACAAATTTGTGTTACCCTAGGGATTCGGATTTGCTGTTACCAATGTGTTAACTATCTTGAATTAATTGGCAATCCAGTTGAGATTTTTCAAACAATTTATATCGTAGAAAATGCGACTCTCAGTACATGTGTGTAACTCCTATTAATCTCACAGCAAGTTACACACACTGGAAGAGCAGAATATTGGTCTCATGATTTGAGACCCATTGTATGGCTCTGAGAGCAGAATTTTAGCCTTGGAATTTGAGTTGATAGTACAGTTTTTTGGGGAGGAAGTGTGACAAGTCTGACTGATGCACAGTAGTGCTTCTATGAAAGCCTGATTTGTACTTGCTCACTGAGCATTCTTTAAAAGTGAGTTTCCATATGTAAGGATCTCACAGAACAGTAGATTTGTTTTAGCTGTACTTTAAAGATGGCATTTGTGATGCAATTCAATAGATTTCTTGGGTTCTAAACGTAGCCTCTCTAGCGACAAGCATTGTACATGTATTGGCACTAAATCGCCAAAGCTCATTATTTACATTTCTTCCCACTTCTAGCATCAGATGGACCCTTCTAGCAATTTTAACAATTACCGAACCGCTCTGCGTGGGGCAGCTCAGAGGTCCTTGACGGCGCATAGCAACAGAGAGAAGGTAGATAGTGAATCGCTTAGCAAATGAACAATCATGAAATGTGCTTGTTAAGCTATGTGGTGAGCTGTTCTCGAGCTATTCAGATTCTAAGGCACTAACCTCAGTCAGCTTCCTTTAAAATATTTGCCTCAGCATTGGGTCTCTGACTGCCCATGAGGCTTGTGTAGTGAATCACCAAGAACAAGACTTTATCCTCTGGTATGATATCTGAGAACACACAGGGAAAGAAATGGGGAAATCTTACAGGATTAGAGGGTTTGGGATAAAGATTCTTTCACCTCATGATTTCAATTGGAAGCACAGTCCAGGTTCGTACTGACTGAAAGGGGTTACTATCTTCATATCCTAAAAGGAGTAGGATTAGTGGTCTCAGCACAGGTCCCAATGGGCAGGTGCCTACATCCAAGAGAACATCACGAATGGCACTTGGTTCCTTGTCAGCAGTCTAGGTGGAAAGGCCAAGGTTTGAAAGGAAGAGTGGCTGAGCTACTCTGTTGTCCTTGTTTGTTGGTCTTTCCAGATCGGAGCTGAGGAGCAATAGGGGGGCAGTGTGAGGAAACATGCACTGGTGCCATTCATGCTGTGTGCCACCCTGTAGATGAAATTCAGTCTCAAGGAGTTTCAATCTGACTCCTTTCATGAACGTTTCACACAATTTTTAATTGCCTCCAGTGATTTTTCTTCCATTCCCCACTTCCTCCGGACACCAGTGTTTCTGTGGAAGGGAGGGAGATCTGGGAGAGGACCTTTCGGTACCAGCACCTCCAGGGAAAGCCAGTTAGCATATCTGCAGGCAATGAAAGCTAGTACAAAGGTGGCTAGTCTGAACCTGAAGAGCCCTGAGAAATGTCATAGGTATTGGAGGCAGAAGGCTCTCTTGAAGGCATTCCTAGCTCCTCCCAGAGAGGATGCTATTTTCATGCGGGATATACACAGAGAGGCAGATTCATGTTAATGTAGATCTTGAACAGGCAGAAAAAGTGGAAATTTTGATGAGTGCCTCATAGGGAACTAGTAAACATGAGAAAAATAAATAATAGTCTAGTGCAGGGGTTCTCACGACCCCAGAGGGGGGATTGAAGCCTGAGCCCACCTGAGTCCTGGCACCTGGGAGGGGGAGAGCAAAGCCCAGGGGCTTCGGCCCCAGGTAGGGGGCCTGTGACCTAAGTCCCGATACCCAGGGCTGCAGCCTTTGGGCTTCAGCTTTGGCCCCACCAGATTGGCCCCCCAGCAAGACTAAGCCAGCCCTGCTCACTTTGAGGGTCCCAACCCACCGTTTGAGAACCACTGGTCTAGTGGATGCACAACAGACTCTTCTGTTATTCTTTTAAAACATGGCTTATTTAATATTTTAAACAACTTAAAAACACCACAAAGAAAATGATTTCTGTCTACATATCTGTTTTGCCCGCAGCGGCAGACACAAATATCCATTTTACACTTCTGCTGTTTTTTTTTTTATTCCTCTTCATTCTGCTTTACAAAAGGATCAATTTTTGAGGATTCCTTGCAGCAAAATAACAAACGAAAAACCAGGATCAGAGTGCAAACAGTTAGATGGACTGAGGCTTTTTGGATGAAAGACACTGGAGGGAAAAGCTCAGTGTGTCTTTCACATATTGCCCTGGGTCAAAGATGTATTAGACAGAAAGTTTGGTCCCTGCTTAGTACTGTTGCAGCTGTTTTAAAGTGCTGTGTATCCTTGGGCTTTGGTAAAACAAAAAACTGTTTGTTTCAGATCCCATGGGATTTTATTCATATTAAGAAGTGCTGTACTCCACAAATAGTCCCGTTGATCTCAGTGGGATTACTAACGCTGGTCCGGGTCCTCCTATGCATATGTCCATCCATGCTCACTGATTTTGCATGGCCACGTTTGTCCATGTGGGTCAGCTTGCAGGATCAGAGTCACCAGAAGCATAATAAGATCCAGAAGGATTAATTTTAATAATAATGCTATAGATGAATGAGCATAGGAAGAAATTGCTGCCATTGTATTGCGTATCATTCAGGTTTACTTTCCTCTTATCTTGTTTTGAAATGGGGATTTGCGTAGGCTGGATGGAAATTGTGTAAAGATTTCCCTGTTCCAGCATTTGATTCTGCCTAGGGTAAATCACAAGCACTTGTGTCCTAAACCCCAAATGTTTGTGTTTGGAATGTCTAGACTAGCATTTCTAGTCTACTAGTCAACTGAAGTCAAAATGAGGAACTAATCTAGACATTCTTATAGAGTAAATGTCTCTTCTCTGCATGACCTTTACCATTTCAGCTTTAAAGGTGCCTTGCTGGGGTTCATTACTGTGAATAGCCAAGAATAACAAAGTATCCTTGTGACCTAATCAGGTTATGCCAAAAATCCTCTCTTGGAACACAAGAGTAGCTGTAATATTACTGAGAAAGGGAGGCAAAGAAAGGTACAATGTCTTTGCAATAAACCAGTGTTTGAAAAATAACCAGGACTTGGACATACATTAATGCAGAACCTTTGTTGCATCCCTTGAATTTCTCTTGGAAAGGAGCCAAATAGCTTGCTAACCTATCTCCACTTAGAGGCAAGTTACTAAATAATTCATCAACTTCTTATAATATAATATTGGCTGTGCATGTCAGGATTAATAAACTCGATCTTCGTGCTTATAGAATACATTTAACTATAAGGCAGGATGATACTTATATGTTCTGCTTGCTCATGGATGTTTTGCACTTAAAAATGAAATATGGGTTTTGAGAGCTAAAAGCCTGTTTGAATACAAATCAAGGTGTAAAATCCTGCATATATTATGTAGATTCAGGAATCCAGAAAGTTTTTATTCCTATATATTTATTTGTAGAGCTGAGTGAAATTTGGAAATTCCAAATTTCCACATTTGTGGTTGTCCCAAATTGAGACAAAAAAGTTCAGAATTTCTGTTATAATCAAACTTAGAAATGTTTTTGCTAAGGAAAACATTTTGACTTTCCCAAAATCAAAATGTTTCATTTTGGTGTATCAATTTGACCCAGAATCTCCCCCCTCCTTTCTGCTGCATGGCCTCATGGGAGCTGTAGTTCAGGGCCCTGGTGCCACCATTCTCCCAAATGGGCCAGGTTCCCGAGCCAGACCTACATCTCCTTTGATGCACCCAGTCTTGTGACTCCAACAATGTGCCACAGAAAGCTCGGTCATAAAGAAATCTGTATTGTATTATGGGAGATTTAGTCCTCCAGGGAGCCCAGTCCAAAATAAAGAGAGAGAGCCCCACAGGAAAATAGTTCTATTGAATTGTTTCAAACTAAACTTTTTGGGTTAGTTCAACAAAATGAAATATTCTGATTTGGATCAACTTGACCCACAACAAAGCACTTCTGTTCAATTTTACCATGGAAATGTTTTGATTTTTCCGGAACGTCATTTTCTGTCAGGAAGTCATTCCTGACTAGCTCCATTTATTAGCCATTGGCTGAAACGGTCATAGGATCTTGTCTGGGTTGGAAAGAGAAGCCTTTATAGACAGATGGAAATGTAGGGCTGGAAGAGACCTGTTGTGAGGCAGGACCAAATATACCTAGATCATCTCTGACAGGTGTTTACCCTGATATTAAACCTCTGATGATGAGGATTCCACAGTGTCCCTTGAAATCCTATTCCAGTGCTTCTCTATCCTTATAGTTAGGCAGTTTTTCTTATAACTAATCTAAATCTCTCTTGCTGAAAATTAAATCAATTACTTATTGTCCTACCTTTAAAGGAGATTGAGGGGCATAGAGCAGAATCTATAGGAAAAAGTATTCCTCTTTGGTTGCAGAAGTGACCTCCAAATGCCATGATACCACACCATCAGCCCTTTGGGGTTTATTGCTGTTGATGTGGTTTTTCAGCTCTGCACAGCATTCTAACTTGGGCATTAACATCCAAATACCTATTTATAATGCACAAAGAAAAGAAGTGAGGTACCTCTGAATGTGTGCAGTCTAGAGTCTGCAAGCGTGGGTGAGGAAAAGTCAGACTAATGACGGCCACTGTAACAGAAACGGAGCACGTTACGCAGACAGCTGTCACTCCAGAGGTAGTGAATGTACATTGTGTGCTCAGTTGACAAGTATGGCCATGAAAACAGATAGATTAACTGCAATTCCGAGAGCGCTAGAGGCTTCCCAGAGACACAGTGGATGGAAGGAGTCTGGGACAAAGAAAGGAGATGGAACCGAGATGAAACTAAAGAGACTAGATTGGGGTGGTAACTATCTTTACTTCATGTATTCTATAATGCAGCATGCCCACAAGATGAAAGGAACACTTGCAGACTTTGGCTTTTCAGTATGATGTTTAATTTTTAGACAAGGTGACTTAATGTTTCATACATGTGGTACTACTGTTGTTTCTCGATTCTGTGTCCTACTGAAGGTGGGCTTTTGTTTTTCTTTAGATTGTGATACCTTTCTTCAGTCTCCTAATCAAAGACATTTACTTTCTCAACGAGGGCTGTGCCAATCGCCTCCCAAACGGCCATGTCAATTTTGAAGTGAGTAGAACATTTTATTTAGAACTGGATATTACTTAATTGCCACTCTTTTAACTCCCTCATCAGGAAACATAACCCAGTTCTTGATCCTGCTTTCACTGGGAACAAAATTAGGCCACAAGTTTAGTACGTTTACCAGTTACTACTGGAGATGGTCAAAAATCTTGATGGGATGCTTTTCTGTCAAAAAATACAGATTTGTCAAAATCAAAACGTTTTATAGAAATGTCGATTTTTAGATAGGGATGATGGAAAAGTCACAGTGATCAGTTTTGATAGTTTCAATTCATTTAATCTAAACTTAAATATTATATTATATTTAACTATTTATGTATTTAAATATACTAGAAGTAAAACTTTTATTTTGCAGAAAATATTGATGATTTAGCCTTTCTTTCCAAATTGGAACAAACTTTTTGAAACATCAGAATTGCCCATGGAATGGAAATTCTAGGTCCCGACCATCGTTAGTGGCTATGTTCCACTGCTTGCTGGGGTGTTGTATTATCTGCGTAGTACAAGTCAGTCTCTCGGGGGTTCTGCCTTTTAAATTCTCCATGTGGTGTGAGCGTCTATGCATGATCGCAATATATTAATGTTCTGCACACATACTTTCTACTTGCAGGGAAATGCTATAGCACATAGACACACATTAGTTTCAGTAACCTTTTCTGAACCTGAATTGTATGATCTGGAATACCCTTATGTTTAAGGCTGATCAAAAAGCTTTTTAAATGAAACACTTTACTGTTGGAAAATGACGTTTTGTCAAAACTGTGATTTTCCGTGTGGAAATATCTATTTTAGCAGAATTTTCCGTCATGGAAAAATCTGAACTTTTCAAGTCAACAAACTGAAACTAAACATTTGAATTTGGAAACATCAAAATGTTCAGTTTGGATCAAAAATGTCAAAATGAAACTTCCAAAGTGGCTTTTTTCTAAACACTTTGTTCTGCAAAAGATTGTGATATTTTAATATGAGTTTTGTCTCGATTTGGGACAAAAAATAAATGTCTAAATATTGGAATTTCCCCAGGGACAGAAATTCAGTTCCCCCCCACTCCCCTCTTGCATTACTGCTTGGAAGTCTGGCTTGAAATTAGCCTAAGTTAAACCCAGATTCATTTATCTAGGGTCAATCAAGCAAATTGCTAAAATTCATACGTCTTGTGTTTTTGTTCCCCCCCCCACCCCCACTGCCCATTTACAGAAATTTTGGGAGTTAGCGAAACAAGTGAGTGAGTTTATGACATGGAAGCAAGTGGAGTGTCCATTTGAGAAGGATCGGAAGATCCTGCAGTACTTGCTCACTGCCCCAGTCTTCAGTGAAGATGGTAAGGAATACACTGTGCTCTGCTTTTCAAATGATTATGTACCAAATATTGCTCACTCTCTTCCTGTATTAAGTTATCCCATTGTTCTAGGACTAGGTCGTCCTTCATCACGAATCTAAACATGATCTATAAGTTAAAGTGGACCCACAGAAACACGGGGAATAAAAGTTACCTTTTGAAAGTGTTTGTTCTCTGAAAAGTGGCTTTGGCCCCTTTCCCTGCTTTAAAATAAGATTATAAGTAATGGAAAAACAAATAAGAATTGCGAAGCAAGTGCACAAAAACATAATCCAAAGTGTATGTATTTGCTTTGCCTTTAAGAAGGCTTTGACCTAGGGGATGCTGCTAGAAAAACAATTTGGGACTCTGCCTTTAGTTCAAAAAGCAATATTTCTCTGAGCTCAAACTTTTCTTTTGCAAGTGTTCGCTCCTAACTTCCTATGTTTTAAGTTTCCTTAGCAATTCTTCTTTTCCCTGAGGATAGTCTTTGTTCTCATGTACTATTTGTTAATATTGACTGAATGCAATTGTGAGTGACGATGTACTTGGTAATGGAACTATGGAGCCATAATCTGATGGATGGCTAATATGAAGAGATTTTATTTTGCTGCAGGACACTGTAGGAGAGTGGTGAGTTTTAAAAATGCTAGTAGCACTAATACGTCATTCTTCCCTCTGATTGCAGCACTTTACATGGCTTCCTATGAGAGCGAAGGTCCTGAGAATCACATTGAAAAAGACAGATGGAAGACTCTAAGGTTTGTGTCAAAGGTTATTGGCATCAATAAATCAACAGAGTGAGATGTAATTCTAGCATCGGACAGTTGAAAACCAAATGAGACATTATATGCTTCAACAGATGGGACAGAGTATCAACTTGAAACTCTCTCTGAGCTTCTGGATTTTCTGGAAGAATTAGTACAGCCTCTTCTTATTTATCTTGCCCCAGAGGGATTTGGAGCGCAGCTTAATTTTAAATTCGGATATCCTGCCCAACTCAGTTTAGAAAAACCTCTCTGAAGTTTTAGAAAGCTTTTCTCGCTGATACTGTGAGCTCAGTTTCTCAAACAGAGGTGCCTGAGTTAGGTGCCTGAGTCCCATTCTGAACCTGGGCTCTCAAACCTAGAGAGAGTTTTTGGGTAACTCCATGGGAAGATGGATGACTTAACTTTGGCATCCAGGTAGGAAAACAGAATTTGGGATGTCTTATACATAGCTGCTCCTCTGCTGCTGCTATAACACACGTAGTGTGTTCATTCCCTTTCATATGTTTATTCATGGAGCAAGGGCTGTAGCATTTTGGCAGCTGCTTTAAACTGGGCCAACAGTTCTCAAACTTATTGCACCGGGACCGTCTTCTGACAACAAAAATTACGAAGTTGCCACAGGAGGGGGGACTGAAGCCTGAGCCCACCCAAGCGGAGAGGCCAAAGCCAAAAGCTGAAGCCTAGGAGCTTCAGCCCTGGGCCGGAGGTGGGGGAGTCGGTCTGTAACCTGAGCCCAGCTGCCCAGGACTAAAGATCTCAGGCTTCGGTCCCAGGCAGTGAGGCTTGAGGTTCGGCCTGGGCCAGTATGACACCAGCTGTAGTGACCCCAATAAAACAGGCTTGCAACCCACAGTTTGAGAACCATTGATCTAGCCAATAACCTTATTGTAACATTAGACACAGGGCCAACCTTAAGGAGAAGCAACTGCTTGGCAGCCTCAGCAACTCATAGCTCACGCTAGTTTCTCTGGTAGTAGAACCAGAGGGGAAAGCTCGCAAAGCCTGTTGTGGGGTGGGTGAGTTTGTTTTTTTTGTTTCTAGTCTCATCACCCCACCCCCAATTCTTTCCGGCAGTGAAAGAACCCAGGACTCCATTTTCTCCAGTATGTCCACTGGCAGTACCTGCCTTCCTCACTTGTGGTCCCACAGAGAATAAGGCCATCTCTGATGTAATACATTTACTACTCTTGTCCACTCTTAGGGTCCCAGTGGGCGTACTAGAGAGTGTTCTGCAGCGTAGAGTTCTTTATGGGTTTGTTTCTGACGTAAGCAGATGGTTGCTGTTCAGCTGGCTTCTGCTGTAGGCACGTTTTTCTTCTCACTTGTGCATCACGGGAGACTTAACAGTTCAGTGCGACTAGTGCCAACCCATTGGGGAGGGAAAGCTCTTACTCTGCAAATGGATGGCTGGGGATGCACACACCCAGTGCTGATTATACTCAGAGAAAACAACAGAGAAAGAGTCTGGCCTTGAAAACCTGCCAGAACATGTGATGATAATGCAGAAAACTGAGGTCAGCATTATGGGAGGCAGTCTGAGCCTATCTGAGGATAGTTGCATCATTGTAATGAATGCTGCTATTTACTCTTCTCTCTCTCTCTCTCCCCTCCTTTAGGTCAACACTTTTAGGCAGAGTTTAACATGTGAGATGCCTGCTGCTCCTGCCGCTACTGTGTGATGTGGACTAGGAAGGGACCCACTTTGATTTATTTTGTGTGTGTACTGAATGGCATTGAAGTGATGGAAACTGTGCAGCCAATTGAGAAGACATGTCAGCAAAGATAAAAACAAGTTAACTCAAGAACAAACAGGCACCTTCTCAGATCAGACAGATCAGGTTAAATCACAACTCGTTTGGCTATTGATTGAGGACAAGAATGGCAGAATCCTTTGAAGATCTCAAATTCCTTGTATGAATCATTTCATAACACCTCGATGGGATTTTTGTTCTTGTTTTGTTGGAGCTTGCTGCTACTAAGACACTTTCATGGTTTGGTACTGGATTATAGGGCTTTCCATTCCTCCAGCTGAATCCCAAATCTGCATTAGAAGAACTTCCACTCCCAATATGCTGAACATAGCCAGGAGCTCAGCCTGAGTCAGCATTGCTAAGAAGGGATAGGACTGAATTAAAAAAAGCAAAAAACCTGGCTGCTGTGGGGACTCCCCCCGCCTTCCATTTTAATGATAGTTAGTTATTTTTTTGTTTGTTTTTCCATAAAGTTTTTTTGAGTTGGCTGCTGGTTGGCAAACTCATTGTCATTCTAAGTTATATTTTAAAAAAGTAATAATAGAATCAGTGCTGTGGTAGGAAATTCAGGCACTAGAAGAATACAGTAACTATGTAGCTGGGACTATCTTGCATCTTCTAGTAAGGTGTTTTGGTTTTTTCTTTCAACTGTTTACCACCTTTTTCTAGACATTCTTATATTTTTACTGTAGCCTTTTATTACTCTTCATTTCCATACTTGATGGCTACTTCCTGTATTAAATTGAGCAATCTGATTGCTTTTGTTCTCTTGAATTCTACTTGTGAAACCACTGCACAGGCTGCATTACAAATAATATCAAATTCTGTGTTATTTAAGTCGTCATTTTTACAATTGCTTTCTTTTTTTGTATAACTACTGGAGTATGTAATCCAGTTTGACTGAAATGATAAGATGCCAAGAAACAAAAAAAGATTTCTCTTTGACTACAGCTGTGAACAAAAACAATCTCCTTTGTGTTTGCTTCCTGGATTATCATTGTTATGACTGTGAAATAGCTCACTTTGTTACACATCTAATATGTCTGTTGTCACTTCAAGTACTTAGTCACTGTATTTATCCTAGGAAAAATCCTGGGGAATAAAGATAAACCGTAGATTTAGTCTGCCCTGGATGGGAAGTCACATGCTAAACAAAGGGACAGGTTTGTAAATACCATGCCACTATTTAAAAAATGGAAAAAAAATAAAATCCTGTATTTATGTTGCACTGCATCTCTGTAGACTTTCAAATGTGCCTACAGTGTGCCCTTCTAAGCTACCAGTATAGGACCTGGCTTGGGAAACATTGAAATATGTGCTTCAGTCCATTCTGATTCAGACAAGCAATGAAACACATGCACAAGGATAAGCACATGTATAAGCCCCATTTCTGGATAGGGAAGTTGTCCTGAATTGCCAGCTGCTGAATGGTACAAGGTGTTGGAAAGGACTGATTGGTATATTTTAATGGGGCCAGATATTAAAATGCAAGGAACTTAGGTGGTGAAGGGAGGGTTTTTTGAGAAGGTTGGTGGGAGGAGGGAGGAAGATATTGGAGCTTTCCTATTTGTGTCTGTCTGTCTTCTTTTTTGTTTTTTTTGTTTTTTCCCTTTTGTTCATTCCTTCAAGCAGGGGCGATCTCTGCTCAGACTAGCAAACAGCTTCCAGCCATCATCAGCTGAGGTCTTGTCAGGACTTCTGAGGAACCTTGAAATGTCCAAGGCATTTTATATTTCTAATGTTAGAATATTGGGAACACTGTTACAGTCTTCCCTTTTTAAATACAATGACATGGCGATGTGATTATAAGATACGTCAAGGAAGGAAGTTTCCATGTTGAACCACGTGCTGCCTGCAGACACCCACTCTTTTTTTGGTTTTGGTTGCAGGAAAAGACAGAGAGAGGAATGAGGGGTTAACTTAACTGTGAAAATAATTGATACGTTCCCCTCCTGCATTGTGTAACACAGCTAGACTCCTGGGCTGGCTTAGATATGCATTTCTAATTTATGTAGTTGGAATGAAGCCTTTGTAAATAAAAGAAGAAATAGCATTAAGCAATATCAGCCTGAAGTGTGGGCTCCGTGTTTATGTGTGGTTTTTCTATTGCGGAAAGGCAGACGTTGTTAACCAGGAGACTGGGCCTCCCTGCCCTGATGGCAGAACAGCAGGTGCAGCGGCCTGGGACTCTGATGTAAAAGTGGATGCAAGTTCCACCGCCCCAGGCAAACTGGAGGCTGCTTATTGTGAATGTTAATAAACTTTAGTTTTTGATGATAGGGATGCAAGTCTCATCGCTTTCCCTTCTCCTCTCATGCAGCTCTGCTGTTCCCATGCGAAAGGCAGAGAATGCCCTGGATGCAACAGAAAGGGGAGGTGGGGTGAATGCCACTCTTAAAAAAGTAATAGGAGGAGGCAGCTGAGGAGTTGGGCTCTAAATGCAGCCTGGGCTCTGTGGTCACAACTTCATCAGCTTTCACAGGAGTTGTGCTCACTTATGCCCCAACTGAATTTCGTCCACTGGCATTTTAACGTTCCCAAATCCAACCTAATTGGATTGACTGTGAGGCATGGAAAGCCCTGATGTGCCAAGCTCAGGTTAGCCCCATCCTTAAAATACTGAGTCTTTCAAAGGGATGCTCACCTTTGGTCAAGCACTGCACACTTGGCTAATGAGTACTGGTGAGTGGCTGGAGGAGAAAGATAGACGGAGAATCTTCCTCTGGCAGTGGCCAACTCCTGATACTTCAGAAACATGTGGATCATCCTGATCTTATGGCACTTATGGCAGAGCAGGAGTTTTCAAGTCATCAGACTACTCAAGCACCTGAAATGAAATGTTACACACCTCTGAAAGGTGAATAGTTCTCAAAACTCTCACTTAGTTCCTCTGGATTCAGTGGCTTTATGTTCATTGAGCAGAGCACCAGCTCAAAAGAGCAGAGGTTCAGAGTGGAAAGGGAGTGAGAGCAGCCCACAACTTATAGTAAAATTACAGGGGTGATTTATCTGGAACCTGGGTATCCATTCTCCAGTAGTGCCAGTGGGGACAAGATGATTACCAGGGACTTCAGGATCCATAGACAGCAGTTTCTCCAAAAGGGAGCTTGTCATCTGGCTGATGGAGCATGTGGTGACCGAAAAAAACAAAGGTAAAGCTAAGTCCCTTGCTTTGGATGCAGACTCATCATTGACATGAATGTAGGCATCATCTGTTGTGTGTAATAAATGGTGAGAAGCTTGTTTTACAGTTGCCATCTGTGATCAAGCCAGCAAGAGAAAATATATCTTTGATCAGCATGTAGGATAAGCCCATGTACCACTGTTTCTCTTGCGACTCCCAAGACACCTAATCTTTACAACGAGTGAACTAAGATTCCACCGAGAATTAAAAGATGCATCATTTTTAGATAAGAGTCAAAATGGTATCAACCTTGCGAGAACACTCTCAGTAGGGTTTTCTCTACCACCCAGGACTGTAGAATCTAAATGCTTTCTAAATTAGTGATGCAGAGTGAGCTTGCTAGTGTACCTCACAGAGAGGTCTGCTCTCTTCCTTTTCCTTGTAGAAGAAAATTCCTTGGGTTGAAGTAGTTAGACCATGCCCAGTTAGTTCTCCCTCGCCTCCTCCCAGTCGTTCTTCCTGGTTACAGAGGGACAGTCTTCTCACACAAGAGGGCCTTGCAATGGGGCTGGAAGGGATTCAGACACTGGATTAGGCTGCTGCCAAAGAGCTCATTCCAGACCCTGACCTGTCTTTAGCAGCACTCACTCATTGGCTCTGGATTGCTTCCGTTTACAGCCATGTGGTTTTAAACCAACCAATCTGATTTTTACTTCCCCTGTAGATGTCACCTCCTTTTCATATTTTGATCGTAAGAGGCTCAACTCAGCTCTCATTAAAATCAGTACCTTTGCTTCTAATTGAGAGCAGCCACAGACTCCAAATCTCTTGATTAACACGGGGTTAAAAAAACAGTAAATATTTTCAAAGCAGTTCAAGAGTTTAGGCCCTGATTCAACAAGGTGCATGAGCGCACACGTATCTTGAAGCGTAGGCATGGGCACAGTGAGGGCAATGCTTCCAAACCTGACTGATGCAGGGCCTTGCAGCCTAATCCAAAGCTCTTTGACATCAATGAAAGTGAGCCCACTGAGTTCATTGGGCTTCACCAAAAGGCCTGAGATACTTAAAAAACCAGAGGCCCAACACTTCGATCCTTCACCAAGCCTGAATTAGGCACTTAGACTTGCTATGCACTGAATGGAGAGAGGTAGATGCCCAAGTAGGCAATCCATAAAAGCCAGCTGCAAAGCAGGGAGTGGCCTAAATCAGCCAGTGGGAGATGCTGAGGACAGAGGTGAGTGCTAAGCCCTGCCCCCTCTCTGAGATAGGTGCTTGGAGTCAGGCAGCTTATCTGGAGGAGGAGGAGGCACTCACCTTATGCCTTTAAAAGCCAGTGGTTAGAGCACTTGGCTGGAGACTTAGGTTCAAGGCCCTGCCCTCTGCCTGAGGGGGAGAAAGAATTTGAACAGGGGTCTCCCACCTCCCAGGAGCATGCTTTCACTGCTGAGCTTGGGGATAGTCTGAGATGGGGCTCCCTCATCCTCTCCTGATGAAACTGTTCCATAGGTGAGCTGTTCCACCTCCACCTCCACCTCCTCCTGCTACTGGTAGGCAGTCTCTACCTGTGCCTACCAGATAAGTCACATGTGAGGCTGGAGGTGGCCAAATGCCAATCTCTCCTGGTTGTGACTTGCTGTGGGGCTTAAGTGGGAGATAGGGGGCTGGATGCCAAGAAGGAGGTGGCAGTGCACACACCCAGAGGCAGAAGCACAAACTTCCAGGAGTTTTGTGGATCACAGTGGAGCCAAAACTGGGATTTAGGCCCCTAAACCCAACAGCTGAGTACCTCTGCGGAACTGGGCCTTAGTGACTGAACCTGCATTGTGAGAAGTCACTGGAAGTTTTCCCACTGACTTCAATGTATGCAGAATGAAGCACTTAATGAAACTATCTCCCTTAAAAAAATTATTCAAGGTAGAGGACAGATGAATTCATATATATGATCCCCTGACGCCTCCCTCACCTTTAATGGGTTATTTTTCAAAATGGAATATAACTGAAATTTTTAAGTTAACCAAGAACAAAGCCAGACAGCTGCTATCTACCTAACACACTCTAATCTATCAATTCTCCCAAAGGCCCTGAGAGGTAGGGAAGAGTGCCCACCCCCTTCTGCTATCTTCTGACACAGCATAGCCACAGGCTAGTGACCCTGGTAAAGCACATGTCCATGGAGAATGAAGAGAGCTATACAGCTACTCCGTTGTGACACAGCTGTACAAAGAAAGCACGGCCCCACTCAAGGTCAGTGCTAAAAGGCATATTGACTTAAGTGGGAGCAGAGCTCAGTAAGGCCAAGGTTGAGTGCAGTTGAAAAGCCCACTCTTAATTTCTAGGGCAAAACCAGGTGAAAATACCGCGCTCCCTTGGAAAGCATTAGTGAACAAAAGCCAAATACACTAGGTTATCAAAATTGTTGGCCAAAGCTCTTTTCCAATGGTGGGGCCTGCTATATTGCTTTCGAAACACTCCACTGCGGAGGTTCACAGCATGAACTTTCTCTCTTTACCCTCCTCCTCCCTTTCTTAAGTGAGGGGAAAATGAGTCAGAACTGGGTGACTCATGTGGGAAAGGGAGTTCAAAGGAACACACTTTGCCTCAACCAGACAAGTAGGGCCATGCTACACCTGTGTGACTTGGCTCTTTCTAAAGCTTGCACTAAATGCACAGAGAGGTTTTCAAAAGTGTGTGGGGGAGGCATTCTATGCACCATCTGTATGCTCTTTTTGTCTTATTGAATTGACCCACAGGATGAGTGTGCGTGTGTGTGTGTGAAATAGGCAAACAGGCACACCTGGCCAAAGTCTGGTTCGTTGGGCTTTATTTTGCTGGAGGAGGGTTTACTTTTTCTCAAGGACACTCCAAAATATGCTAGCATATCTCCTTCACAGAGAGTCAAAATTCTGAAATGATTCAGCCCATTGGATAGTTATATGTGGTATAAAGCAAAGCAGAACGCAGCCTACTGCATACAAAAATAAAGGTGACTGTGCTGTTTGTTTCAATGATTATGCTGAAACTGTTCTTCAGCAGGTAGGGTGACCAGATGTCCCAATTTTATAGGGACTGTTTCCAATATGTGGAGCTTTGTCTTATAGCTGCCTATTACCCCTCCACCCTTTGGGCTGATTTTTCACACTTGCTATGTGGTCCCCTGATCAGCAGGAGACGATGGAATGTGGAAAATGGGAATTAAAGCTGGTAGCAGGTTTGTTTCTGCAGGCTGAATGAGGGTTTCCTTAGAACTTCCCATCCCTGCAGTTTTCTGACAGCTCTGGCCAACGTGGAAGAAGCTGGTGAAAAAGAAGGAACAGAAGATGAAGAAAAGGAGTGGGGACAGGACAGCACAAACATCTGTGAGCTGGGCAAGCCTATCCTTTCTTTCTCCAGTTATTACTTGGCAAGGCAGGTCAGAGTTAACTTCTAGGGATGTTTAGTCCCAGATTTTTCAAAAGCAATCAGCACCCATCACTCGCATCATGCACTGAGCTCTCTTGAAAAGCTGGCCCCAGGGGTAGGTGCTGAGCACAGGACTGTCTAAACCTGGGGTGTTAATGTCAAGCCTGAGTACTGACACCCTGTAGCTGTGGAAGCCCTTGTGTTGTCTGTGGAGCCCTAAAAGGAGCAGGTGGGTTAGATGAGACCTCCTCCTCCCCCCTGAGGAGGGAAGGGAAAGAGTTGTTATCTGTTAAGGAAACTTGTTTTTCTGTAACTCTGGATTGATAACAGGAAATCTGGTCTGTTTATCTGGTGTGATTGTAGCCTTCTCTGCTTTTCTCTTCTCTGCTGCCTGCCTCCTTCCTGTTGTCTGTAAGGTGGATGAAGAAGCAATTAGGGTAAGGTTGTGTTCTCTTCAACGTAGGGGATGTTTTGGGACTATGCTTGGGAAAGCCTTCATTGCAACGTGACTTCCTTCTGACAACAAAAATCACTATGTGACCTCAGGAGGGGGGACAGAAGCCTGAGCCTGCCCCCGAGCTCTGCCACCCAGGGGGGAGGGCAAAGTCAAAGGGCTTCAGCTCCAGGTGGGGGACCTGTAACCTGAGCCCCACTGTCCAGGGCTGAAGCCTGGTGGGCTTTGGTTTCATGTGGTGGGGCTCAGGCTTTGGCCCGGACCCCAGCAAGTCTAACACCAGCCCAGGAAAATGGGATCATGACCTGCTTTGGGGTACTGACCCACAGTTTGAGAATCACTGAGTTAAGGGCTCAGAACAATGAGGAGTAACTTAAGAATAGAAGTAAAGATCATCTTATCTTTAAAGTACATGGTAGGAAACCAGTGGATATGTGTTCTCCCTCTGTACTGCTGCAGGTTCCTATGTGATTATAGGCAGGTCATTGAACTTGGCTGTACCTTATTTTCCCAGTCTATAAAATGAGGTTAATATTTCTCTACCCCCCCACAAAAGTATTATGAGATGGATGCCTGGAAAGCATGTTTGATCCTTAGAGAGAAGGTGTTTTACAAATGGAAGTATGTTACATTGTACTAATAAAGTTCTGTTGTTTGGTTGCAAGCAAGGAGCTTGTTTATCTCTGTTCATGCATTTTTCTATAATAAATGCATCTTGTTTAAGGGTCTCAGATTCCATATATCATGAGAGCAAGGAGAAAGAGAGTGGAATTCAGGAGAGACTGAGATGGACTCTAGGGAAGGAATGATAGAAACATTCTGGAAACAGAGCTAAGTCTACACAGAGCAGACAAGGTGGAAAGAGACCATGCATTGTGGGAGAGTGCAAAGAAGATAAACATCTCAGACCCAGTATAAGAGGAAGGACTTGCTGCTTTTTTCTTCCTATGTTTCTACTTTCCTTTCTTTGAAAAGAGTATAATAATTTTTAAAAATCACTATAAAGAATGGAGGGAAAAGAAAATGGCAGGAAGATGATGATTTAGAACTAAAAGGAGAAAGGGGGAAAAGTCTAGGCTAAAGAAATAGAATAAGGAAAGCAAGACTTCTAGGTTAGCAAATGTTCTTTACACTTCTCTGATGGTATTTTCTTTGCAGACATCTGGTATCTGCACACACTGGGGCAAGGGGTGGATTGCTTTTTTCTGCAGTTATTTATCAATAGACTCTAGAAATCGTGATAGAGTGATCCGCCTGGGGCCTGTTGATAAATAACTGCGGAAAAATGGAAAGGAACCCTAAAATTCAAGCAAATGCTCCAGCAGATGGAAACCTAGCTGTTTGTTTGGAAAACTGCCTCTGGAAAACTGACTTTACTGTTGGTGGCCATGCTCTGAAGCCAAGGGAGTGGGTAGCAGCTCAAAGATCCATCTCCTCACATGCACCTGTTTGTTTAAAATTAGTTAATTAAATCTGGTTAGGATTATTTCAGTGCTTCACCCCCAAACCCATAAGCCCTAATGTGAGGAATTGGGCACTGCCACTACGTGCTCTGTAGATACACTGCGGACTACAGACATCCACCTGAGTCTGAGGAGGAGTGACCCAGAGGCTAGGCCACTAAAAGGTGTTTGGAGACCTGCGTTTGCGATCCTTCTCAATCAGGGTTCCTGTTTGATTTCAGGAAAATCACTTGTTCTCTGTGTCTGTTCTCCGTCTTTAAAATGTGGATAATAGCACTTCCCTGTCTCGCAAGGGTGTAGTGAGTACATTAAAGATACTGGGGCCATGGATTACCTTAGATACATGGAACCCTTTTCCTGAACACTGCACAGGCTTTATTATAAATATATTATATGTATTCGAGCCCTGGCCTCTGCTTGAAGGAAATTGAGACCATTTCCAACACTTTGCCCACAGCTTTGACCAAATGTTTTGGTATTTTCCAAGAAGCTGATACAAAAATGAATATACATTACCATATGTAACTTTTTCTTTTTATTGCTTCTTGAAATCAAGTGTTTGTACCAAAGAGATGATATGGAACAGTTGGGCTAGGGTGACCAGATGTCCCAATTTTATAGGGACAGTCCTGATATTTGGGGCTTTTTCTTATATAGGCTCCTATTACCCCCCCAACCCTCACCCCCGTCCCAGTTTTTCACACTTGCTCTCTGGTCACCCTAAGTTGTACTGTTGCACAAATAACAATAGAAAAAATCTTCAATTATTGAACATAGTGGGGGGGAAGGCAAAGGGCTAGTAATAATGCCACCAGTGGTGTCTCCATCTTGAAAATAAAGACTTGAAGAATAGATGGCTCCAATTCAAAACCCAGTTCTAGGGTTACTTGAAAAATTTCTGTACCTCCTTTTTGATGAAACGTGTTTTTGACTAAACAAATTATTTTGTGTGGAAACTGTCTGCTTTTCTCAAAAAAATGTGGTTTCCCACCACAGAAAACAATCCCCCTTAAAACTGGGTGATGAGGGGTGAGTGCGAAACATCTGAAAATATTCAGATTTTATTTGCCAAAAACTGGGGGAAAAAACAACTTTTGGGTTTTAACAATATTTTCTATGGAAAACTTAACAAAAATGAAAATTGTTTGTATTAATAAAGAATGGTGGGGACGGGAGGGATCAGCACGTGTTCTGACTAGTCCTTCGCAACTCTTACCAGCCAGAGAGATCCAAACACTCTGACATAATATTTGCGTCTGGACTTTGGGTCCATTTTTAATCATCATAAAGGAAGAGCAGCAGTGAAGAGTACTGTCCCCTTGATAAATAGGGAATGTGTCTTTGAATCTCTAAGTGTGTGCTCGCTGCGTCGGGTCAAGGCTTGGAAAAAGTGAAAGGCTCATAAATTCGTACTTAGCACTGCTTAAAACCAGGCAGGTGTCTGTGCACCCAGTAGCTCCCATTGATTTCACAATGTCATTGTCTTCAGTGGGAGCAGCTGGGTGCTTAGTACTTCACAAGTGGGTGGGTGAGTAATGGTGGTTTAAGGCAGCTCTTTTTTTTTTTTTTTTTTTTTTTTTTTTATATCTTGGCTTTCTATTTTTATTTTTTAATCGTCCCCAAGGAAAAGATTTTCCTTGTCTTTTACTGCTGAAATTTGTGGCCTGCCCTCCCTCTTTCATAATATATGAAATCCCTCAAGTTCAAGCTGCAGTGGAAGTAGGGTGACTAGATGTCCCGATTTTATAGGGACAGTCCTGATTTTGGGGTCTTTTTCTTATATAGGCTGCAATTACTCTCACTCCCTGTCCTGATTTTTCACATTTGCTGTTTGGTCACCCTAAGTGGAAGCAGAAATCTGTAGAAGCTTTACCTGCCTGTCACTTTCAGTTGACACTAGTTGTGCTGCTGCAAATTGTAATAGAGTCTTTGGAAGTCAATGGTGGGGTGACAGTTTACATCACCTGAGGAACTGGTCCCCGGTGTCTTAGTCTGGGTTTCTGAATGGAATCACTTCTGCTCTGCCTCATAGCCTAGAAATCAGGCTGGAGGATTGAAGAACAGAGCAGAAATCACTCTTGGATGGATATCAGTCTGTTCCCCCATACCTGGCATTACTAGCAGAAGCATATTCTGATCACACACAAAGTATTTCCTGTGAGAGGTCTAATAGCACCACCTGGCGTTGCAGGTGTGGGTTGTTGCTGTGTTTCAAAGGAGACTGTCAATGACTATTTGTGACCAACCATTACAGGAAATACTTTGGGGGTTCTTTGCAAGATAAAGGGTATTTAATACTCTAAAATTCTTTATGGTAAAGGCAGGTCTCTTTAGTGAGGTCACTGGGCACAGAATCTCTAGTTCTCTCTGCATTTCCTGTGCTGCTGTGTATCATCACACAAGGTTCCTCCAAGTCCTGGACTCAAATAAGCAGTCATGGAAGGGATTTCTGACTACATTACAAACCCAGTGGCCCTAACTAAATTCCTATATTTCTCCTGCAACTTAACTGGATGAGGTATTTTGCTTTCTTGCTTCACTTCCTCTCTTAAACTGTTTTGTAGTGTTACGTGATGTTAAACAGCTTCTGCATTCTACCCCAGGGGTGACTGCATTTCACTGGTGAGTAAAGGGATTACTGTTCCAAAAGCCTAAACTTGCTGGCTCTTCCCGGCTGGGAACTGATAACAGAAGCAGATGTGTCACAGCCCACGGTTTGTAGGGTACTTTGGGATGAAAGGGACCGTATGCACTAGTGGAAAGTGTTCTGTAGGGTTTTCCATGTTCAACAGCAATTTGTCCACTGGCAAGAAAGAGACAAGTTTCTCTCTGACTGGCCTTGGTTTTGGAAAAACATTTCTGTAGTTTTCCAGAAGCATATATAGTGTTTCTTGTCATTATGATGGTTCCCATGCCATGAAAACATGTAACACATTTGTGTCTTGAAATCCTGTGTCTGTGTGTACGAGAAATGACACAGCACAATTACCTAAACTACAGTAAGGAAAGAAAACAAGATTTGCAATTTAAAAGAGAGCAGAGAGGAAGGAGAAGATCTTGTAGTAATGCTATCAACTGTATTGCTGTTTTTATTTCCGTGTTTACGGCACCGTTGCTCTTCTTTGGCTGATTCAGCAGATGTGACAACATAAACAAAACAATTTGCAAGTGTTCCCAGGGACCTGTAAATCGGCAGCATAGATATTATCTGCTGCAGCAGTAGGGGAGAGAGGATGCGAAGTAGAGCAATGTTGCTTGCAAAGAGTCGTTAGAGCCACCTTGTGGTTGCGAGTTGGAAAAACGCAAACACTTCAGGTAAGAAGATTCTTAAAGATTCAGATCTTTCTTATAGTTGTGAAAGTCCAACAGTTGGTACTAAAACAGCACCCTTTGCCAAGCTAAATATAATAGTACTGCATTAAAACTGCACTCCTGGAGAAGTAGCTATTGGGTTTCTGGGAGAGCTGAAGAGTTTAAAAAATAAAATGTTACCTTTCACTCAGCTACAACACATATTTGATGGCATTTTGAGGTCCAGTATAAGTTTGTTGAAATGTACAGGTTATTGTTAGCTGTTTTGTACATATTCCAGTATGATCTGCCACATTAATCTTATTTTAGCTTGTTTCCTTTATATAATAATAAAATACTCTGCAATTATAAAGCACCTCCAAGTGTTCTACTAAGGTGAGAGGAGTATTCCTATTCCTAAATAAATCCCCCAAGAATTACAACAGATTATACCAGGTGAGAATCCATCCCAAAGCATTACAGTAGCAAGCTACAAACTCTGGTTTGAGATAGACATTAGTGTGAATAAGAAATGAATGTCAGGCAACTATAGTCTCACACTCCATGTCCCTTTGTGACAAAATGCTGCCCTGTGTAGTGTGAATTTCACAAACTTCATGTTGGAAAATGATCTTGCACATAGAGTAGTGACTGTAAGAGAGTTTTCAGAGTGGTAGCCATGTTAGCCTGTATCAGCAAAAACAATGAGAAGTCCTTGGGACACCTTAGAGACTAACAAATTTATCTATTTTGTGAGCTAAAACCCACTTCATCAGATGCATGGAGTGGAAAATGCGGTAGGAAGATATGAGTGAGTCACTGATGGTTGAAGCAGGAGTCAGGTCTCTTAGGTTCTGTTACTTACCTTCTTCAGAGAGGTAATAACTTAAATGTTTCCAGAGATCTTTGAAATCAATGGAAGATGAGATCAAGTGCAATGAAGTATAATACACTGCAGCTATAACTGCAATGATTGTTCCCTACATTCTACCTACCATGGAACAATCACCTCTCCAAAGACAAAAGGAAATCCATCCTCATCTGCTTTGCTTCTTCCAGATGAGACCTGTTCCTCTCTATCCCCACCCACCCCTTTAATCAAGTTTAATTGCATTTACTGGTTCTTGGGCTCTCACTCACTATCGTTCCCACCTCATAATTCCTCTCATAAAGTCGATGAGGAGAATATTAGTGTATGCGGACAAATGGTGCCCTCTTGTGATGAAAATGAGAAACAACTGGAAAGATGGAGGAAGGAAAACAGAAAAGCAGCAGTACTGAAGGTGCATAGTTACACAGCTCATAAAAGAGAACATGGAGGAACTTTTAATGGGAATATCCTCCAGCCCAAAATTCTTATTTCCATAGAGCGCACATGCTGTCTTTCTTCTAGAGACCACTTCTCAGTACACTTAGACTGAAAGCTATTGGGACTTTGGCTATCCTGGACAGGAAAATAAGTTGTTGTGTAACCCAATATAATTTCACAGGGCTTTGTGCCTGGTGTGGACTTGGCAAGTCATCTTATGTGAGTTAGCTGGTCATGGTGAACTGTAGGCTCCTGCTAGGCTCTAGATGTCACCTGAGAGTGCTATTATATTTGCGAATTGGCACTTGGCTGACAGCAGAAAAAAACACTGAAAAACACCAAGCAATGTGCCAGGACTATTTAGGGGTGTGTGTGTCTGTCTCTCTCTCTCTCTCTCTCTCTCTCAAATGTCTGCTGTTAGCAATTGTATTCAGTTGTGGTGTTTTGGTAACTCTTCATTTGGTTTACAAATCCTCACCAGAAACAAAAACCGTAATCATTACAACAATAAGCTTCTTTAAAGAGAGGCTAGCTGGGAATATAGTCATCAGAGCTCTGTGTTAAAGAGAGTGTTGCCATATTACAGGGTGAGAATCACTGCAATACCCATGACATGTCATTTTCAGTGACTTTTCTTGAACTGAAATCTCTGTGTAACCAGGCATGTCTCTCAAACATTAATATTTTTTAAATGCCTCCGCATACTTTTTTGGGCATGTGAATGTACTGCAGCTGAGCAGTGAATAAATAAGAACCAAATAGCTAAGCATCTATTTGTCCTTTGTCTATTTTGCTGGGCATGTAATCGATGCACTAATTTTTCTATAAGAACCTCCCAGTGTGTGTGATTTGCACCATTCCTCTACAGTTGGATTATTTGTCTTTCTCCAATGAAAGGCTATACATAGTCTGGCTCAATTGCTTATTTATATGCACGTGAGATCTGCCAATGGGTGAGCAGAAGTGGATCCATTTTTCCATGGAATTACCATTATTTACGTTCTAGGCTTTGCTGATCTATAATGGGGACTGTGGATTCCCTGCAATCTGCGGGAAACAGCTTTCCTCGCTTAAAAGGACACAGTGTGACTGATCAGGTTTTGGCTCTGCAAAACAGGCAGCCCGGACACCCGGTCCATGCAGTGGTGATGCTGTTGTTCTGTTCACGTATAAATTTGCAGCACCTCCATGGTAAGGGACGTTAACTAAAGCTCCCTGTGATGCAAGCTCTAATGCTTGGCTCTGCATCAGTCAACGCAGGTGGTGTGTGCGAGGGGAAGGTTGGAAAGGTTTGCTTTCCGAGGGGAAGAGGTAGCTGTGATACTGGTAGCGGTGGTGATGACTGCTGCTGGCATATCTTTGTGTTTGGGCCATTGATTTGATCCTGCAAGCCTTATTCACATGGTGTGACAAAGTTCCTCCTCTACCTTGGTGGGTCCTGCGCTTATTGGCGGATTTTGCTAGCCTCAGAGATCTTCTTGTGTTAGATCAGGAGTTGGGAGGTTTTTTGGGGGGGAACCCGGGCCCACCCTGTACCTCAGATTCCAGCCCAGGGCCCCGTGGACTGCAGCTGTCTAGAGTGCCTTCTGGAACAGCTACATGACAGCTACAACTCCCTGGGCTACTTCCCCATGGCCTCCTCCCAACATCTTCTGTATCCTCACCACAGGACCTTCCTCCTGATGTCTGCTAATGCTTGTACTCCTCAGTTCTTCTCCAGCACAACCTCTCACTCTCAGCTCCTTGCACCTCTTGCTCTCAGCTCCTCTCACACGCCCCACAAACTGAAGTGAGCTCCTTTTTAAACCCAGGTGCCCTGATTAGCCTGCCCTAATTGAGTCTAGCAGCTTCTTGATTGGCTGCAGGTGTTCTAATCACTCTGTCTGCCTTAATTGTTTCCAGAAAGTTCCTGATTGTTCTGGAACTTTCCCTGTTACCTTACCCAGGGAAAGGGGACCTACTTAACCTGGGGCTAATATGTCTGCCTTCTATCAGTCTCCTGTAGTCATCAGGCCTGACCCTGTCACACGTGGGTAATTTTTATTCGTGCAAGAAGTCTCATTGTTTTCAGTGGCACTACTCACTCGAGGAAAGCTTTGACCCCTGACTGTTCCATGCATAAAGACTAGATCATAGGCCATCTCTAGTGTGCAGAGCCCATGCATCAGTTACTGGCTCTTCGGTTAACACTAGCACGTAAAGTGGAGGGATTTTTACATGTGCCCTGGATCTCACCACTTGAAAGACAGAGGTGAGGAAGAGAAACTCCAAAAAGGCATTTTGGGGAAGCAGTGACTTCCAGTGACCCCTTCTCTTTTGAAGTGCCACTCAACGAATCCCTGAAAGAGAGAGCAGGAGGTTCTGTCAGGAGAGGGTGGGGAAATAACGGCACCAGCCCTCTAAAGTGCTTAATCTTTGGAAGCCCATGCCTGTCATAGTAATATTCCTCGATTGAACCTTAGCGTTCAAATATGAGGGTATAGCCAGAAGTCGCGCTAAGGCTTAATCTCCAGCTTAGTCTGATAGGCGCTACCGAAAGGTAGAATGATAGGGCCTGACCCTTTCCTCTCTCTGGTTCCCAACCCTCCCTGGGGGGACCTCCAGTAACCGGTTTCTTTGCTTCCAAGAGATAAGCGTTCTTTTCCTCAGGACAATTGAGATGCAAAATACCAACAGCTTGGCTTTGCTTTCCCCGTTCTGCCTCCTGTGAGGGAGACAGATCCCTGATACAGAGGTTTCAATTCTCTGCCTTCACAGAAAAAGAACTTCAAAGTTTTGAAAAAGAAAGCTTTAATATAGAAAAAAGAGAAAATACAGAAATGGATAACTTGCATAAAAATTATACAGGCTCCTACTTAAGAACAATATGAAACAACCAGTCTGATTTAAAAAACTCAGCCACACATTACAATAGACCAGCATCACAACACAGTAACGTACAAAGCAAGCAATCATACGCCGATTTTACTTTGTTCCCGTTTCTGTACTCACTGCCTTTAGTAAGAATGAGAAGAAGATTGGAATTAGCAAGATAGCTTGTCCCTCACAGCCGAGGAAGCACAAAGACCCAGCAATCCACATCTGTAAATACAACACAAAGCTCCTCATAGCCGAATTACTTTGGTTCCTTTTTGTACTCACAGACTTTTGGTAGAATATTTGAGATAAAGATGGAGTTAGAGAAGACTTGTTTACTCATAGCCGAGGAAAACAGACAAAACCCGAGTAATACAATTCACCCGCCCCTGACTTTAAACAATCCAGTTCTTTGATTGGTCCTCTGGTCAGGTGTTTGGTTCTCGTTGTTCCCCCTTTACAGGAAAAGAAAACTTAACCCTTACCTTACCTATCTACTTATGACACAGCCCCTGAAATTTTGGACTCCCCACGTTGTTGTAAGATAATGACATGCAGAGGCCACCAGTACTGAACCTTATGCTTTTTAGGCTGCAACGGGGGATCTAAGGCCTCACCAAGCCTTGTTATCGTCTTGTTTAAACACACAGCAACCCCGAGGAGAACTTGGAGGGTAAGTTTTGAGAGGCCAGGACTGCTTGGTGTGTGTACAGTGCCTGGCACCATGGGGTTCTGGTCCATGACTGGCTCTCTGAGGTGCTGGGAGAACACACAGAGATCATAGAATGCTATGTTGCTCCTCCATCTCTTGAGTATTTTTATATGCTCAGTTCAGGCATCTGGAAGAGGGAGGTGGGTCCAGAGGTTAGAGTGTCAGCCTAAGGTTTGGTAGACATGGGTTCAAATTGCTGCAGTTTCTTGGCCAAGATCTGGGCTCAGTTCCCTGCTCTGCCGTCGACTTCCTGTCTGGCCTCGGGCAGGCCCCTTAGTGTCTCTGTGCCTCGGTTCCCCACCTGTCAGGTAGCTACAATCCCAGTAAATCACTGCATCCCCACGGGAGGTGCTGCATTTCCTGAGACGAGCAGGGCCAAAGTGGCTTTAAACTCCCATTGGGCTATCTGGCTTCTGCAAGCACCAAGGGCTGATTTGGCCACTGGCATAAGTTAGGAGTCCCAGTGCTGCTCCATTTTATGACTGTCTCTCTGCGGCTGCCTATGGGCTGCTCTGCGGCCCAGAAGCCCAGCTATAGTGCCGACTCCTCCTCCTGCCCTGGCATGCCTCTTTCAGCATCAGGGGCTGGAATAAACGGAATGAGAGGAGTGCAGAGCCAGGTTTGGGGCAGCTCCTGCATTAGGAGACATTCTTCCCTCAGCTGTTGCAGGCCTTTCATCAGGCAGGAGCCAGAATCTGGTTCTTTCTCTTACTCTTTCCTCTGCACTCAGAGAAACTCAAGGTTTGTCATAGCAGCTCAGGCTACTGGTTCGTCTACACTGACAGCAACTGGCACCAGATGTTGCAGAGAAAGGTGCAAGGCGGACACTTATTCTGTAGCCTACTATGCTCGGGCATGTGATGCCTCCTACTGTGTGTTTTAAAATTGGCCAGCTGTGAGAACTAACATGTGAGCCCTTAAAATGCAGCTTTGCACGTGCATTTGCACTGGCAAGCCTTGATTGCCCTGGCGTTCACAGAAGCAGAACCAAAGCACGTTCCCTTTAAATGCTGTTAGAATGCTTATGGAAATCGTTCTCCTGCTACAGCATTCACCCAGCCCTAGGGACAAGGCACTTTGCCACCCCCAGGGTGGGAGTTAGCTTATTATCTTCTACAATTATTATTATTTGCATTATTCTGCAGAAAGAGAAGAGCTGGGGATTGCCTTTGGGCTGTGGAGGCAGTAGTGGATAATATTTCATTGATTTGATCTGGGACAGCAGCCCTGCAGAGGAAACAGCCTCTTAGCCAGTAAACTTCCGAGAGCGGCTCCTCTACAGATTAGTGTGTTGTGCGCACTGATGCAGGTAACCACAGACCCAGTTACCAGTCAGTCACGAGCCAATTAAAGCAGCACAAGTCAGGAATTGCCCATTTTCCCAAATAATGGATCAAACCCATTCTGCCTCCCTCTGTTCACTTTTCAGCCTACAGGGCATCTGGGTACCTGCAAATCTTCTAGTTAGGCACATTTGATTACAAATCGATGGCAGAGCTGTAATTTTGAACATAAATAGCATGTTGGGAAGTGCCTGCATTGAAAGCTGTCTCCCTACCTCATTGTGTCACATCATATTACTGCCTGGTACTTCCCATTAGAACAGGATATGGTCGACTGCAGCAGGATATGGCATGTAAAAAAGTGCGTGTGGGGCGGGGGGAGGGGAGCAGGGACAGAGAGACCAGGGATTTGTAACAGGTTACAGAATCTTTTGCCTCTGTCACCGATTCAAATCGGGCCTAGGTCGGCAGTGTCTGAAAGTCACTGCTCTGGGAAGGCTGATTGACAAGAAATGAATCTTAATAGCTGTAATCTAGTTCCTAGTGTCCCCACCATCACAACCTTGTTAGCAGTCTGAGCCCTCTCGGTCCTAGAACCATTTTCAATTGTCCAATATCTGTGCTGAGCGGTATGGGTGCAGAATCTGAATAGGGAAGATGGTCCACCTCTGGTTGAAGGGTGTGGGGGGAAGAAGTTAGCCTCTGTAGTATCATGTTACTTAGAATAAAATGGTATGGCCAGCCCCCTACCGCCGCCCCCACCCCGATTGGTCTGTTTCTTGGAGGTTTATAGAAAGAGAGATTCTCTAGAGGCAGGTTAGCCCATAACTACGGTTGCAGGGTTTCTTGCACCTTCCTCTGAAGTATCTGGTACAGGCTGCTGGGCTAGATGTACCACCAGTCAGATCTAGTATGGCAATTCCTATAACTAGTGACACAAGGCAAAGCTGAGGATCATTAATGTCTTAATCCTGGGATACTAAACCTAAAGCTCTGGAGTGACGTGTAGCCTTGTATGTGGCCCTCTTGGAGAGTCTGAGTGAGGCATTGCTTGAAATCCAGACAGTAATACAATGGTTGCATGGAGAGGAGGGAGAGGACAGGACAAAGTGACATGGGCCCAGGTAGCAGAACAGGCTGCTTGGTCTCAGGCGTGAGCTCATTGCCTTTAATATCGACAATGCTATGAAGAGAAACAGAGCAGTGAAATCAGAACAGCCTCTCTTCCCATACAAATCCTTCCTGCATGCTCCTTGATTGCTCTGAGCTCCCAGGCCACATGCAGGGAAGGTCAGCAGCTTATGAGAAGGCCCTTTATTAGCAGGGTAGAGAGGCTCACTTGCTCAGCCCCTGCCACTCTTGGATGGATCTGTGCCATAGAGATTGGAATAGCAGATTTAGTGAGAATATCATGACGGGCTCTGAACCCCAAAGGGTCAGTACACCCTATTGCAGCCTGACTTGGATCTCAACCAGGAGCAACTCCGTCGAGTAACTCCGTCAACGTATGTAGCTGTATTGGTGTGAGAGGAGATTCAGACCCCACTGTCCCATGCAAATCTGTGCTTGTGCTGGTAGCCAGCTAGATTATATGACCTGTCAGGTTTGTGTGGGTTCTGGCTCAGATTCTAGCCTTTTATTTAGCTGTTCTGATGAATGTAACCATCATTAATTACCGGAATTTCTTGCCTGACGTAAGCAGAACTCTGCAAGGCTGGAATACATCTTTCTGACTCTTGGTGAGATGGTAACATGCTGCCTCCCCTATTGGAGGTTGACTGCCACCTCTCTAGCCCACCACTTGAGAATCGCTCAATAATAAATAATGGCAAACAGATTATTGCTGCAGTGCTGAATCCACTGGCTGGCTGAAGGAAAAGTAAAATTATTTGACTGTACGGCAGTTGGGTGTATACCCTGCTCTAACAATAGCACAAAGAGAAATATGACGCATCAGAAGGCCTTACTCTCGGTCTTCCCTGAAAATGTTAAACTAGAGCAAGCAGTTGTGAAAAGTAATGCAATGGAAGAGGAGAGTGATGCTGTGGCAGGGGTGGGCAAACTTTTTGGCCTGAGGGCCACAGCTGGGTGGGGAAATTGCATGCAGGGCCATGCATGTAGGACTAGGAGGGGGTGCAGGAAGGGGCTTGGGGCAAGAGGTTGGGGCGCAGGAGGGGTGTGGAATGTACGAGGGAGGTCAGGATGGGGGGTTGGGATGCAGGAGGGGGTGCAGAGTGTGAGAGGGGGCTCAGGTCAGGGATTGGGGTGTGAGGTGCAGGAGGGGTTCAGGATGTGGGCTCTGGCCTGGCACCACTTACCTGGAGCAGTTTTGGGGTGGCAGCGGTGCACAGTGGAGCTAAGACAGGCTCCCAGCCTGTCTTGAAAGTGGCCAATGCCACATCCCTGCGGCTCCGGGGTGGGGGGCAGAGGGCTCCGTGCACTGCCCTCCCCTGCAGGTACTCCCCCAAAAGCTCCCATTAGCCGTGGTTCCCCATTCCCCGCCAATGGCAGCTGCGGCAGGGGCAGTGCTTGCAGGTGAGGGCAGCGCACGGAGCCCTCTGCCCACCCATCCCACAGGGGCTGCAGGGACATGGTGCCGGCTGCTTTTGCGCCACGGGGGTGGCAATCTGTAGTTTGCCCACCCCTGTGCTATGGTGTGAATTGCAATTGTGTTTCTAGCGAGGCTCTCTTGTGCAAGGGATCCACTGCATATACATAGGTATATTTATTTGATACCAATGGGGAATGGGTATAGACTTGTGTGTAGACTTAAAATTATATAGAGGAATATAAACTATAGGCGCTGCTCCTGCTCTACATACAGCTGCTGTGAGTTAATAGGAGATGACAAGGGAATGCTGGTCCATGTTTGTAACACTCTCACTCACTGATGAGACAGGACCTGCATAGCCACTGGGCTGAACACATGCACAGGAAGCCAACTGTCAGGGAGTTATAAGAGTTGCATTGGCCACGTGGGCAACAAGGGTAAGAGCAGAAATAGAGAGATCCATCAGTTAAGTTATATATATTGACAAAAGGGGAAATCCCTCTCTGTTGGCTGTCAATGTTAGCTTCTGATATCTTAGTACCTGTCACTTCACTTTAATTTTCAGCTGCGTGAGCAGAAACTGCTGGTGTATCTCCAAGTTCTGCATTGCCTTGGAGTTGTGGCTGTGTTGTCTCTGAAATAAGGGACCCATCTTGGCAACTGTGCTCTAGGTTGGTCATATGGATTTGCAGCTGGTCAGCTAAGCTCAGGTGTAGGGATACTTCATTACCTTCCGGGTCAGTGATGTCTGCACCCTCTCTGCAATCAATGTCCTCCCATCTGATCAGAACACGATTCCTTTTGTTTTTCTCCTGCTGCTACTCCCAGCTGTTTCACTACTTTATGCTGATCATTCATTCTGAGTGGATAAAAGATCTCTCACTATCTCGTGTTCATCTGCCCTTATTCTTTTTGCTGAGTCACATCAACTCTTTTATAGGTGACTATCTCCCAAATCTTTTGTAAAATGAGTAACCTCGGTGGATCCTCCAAATTTGTTACACTGTCTGGGTGGAAGTGAAGGGTAGGGATGAATATACAGACTCCATAACCTTAGCTTGAGAGGCTGGACAGAATTTCATTGCAATAAGACTTGAAACTGTCACAGAAACTTCTGGTGCAGGCAGGGCTGTACTTGCTATAAAAAGCTCTGATTTCCTCTGAATCTTTCAGTGGAGCTTCTCTGAATATCCAGTAGTTGTCTTCCTCTACCCTCATTACTCCAATGTTTCACTCCCTCTACTGGTGTGAAAGTTAAGGAGGGTAGAATAAATTTTTTGAAAATTTAGGTAGGGTCCTGAATTGGAACTGTGGATCCAAATATGACATTTCCCTCCACCTCACCTTCCTGCCTCCCAGACTTTGGGGAAATTTGAATCTGAGTCTGAATCCAGACTTTATAGCTTGACTCCATCGCTAGCATCAAATAAGAACAACCTAGAACCACAGCCAAAGACCGAAAGTGATTTTGCCCCCCCCTTGGATGTTCAAAAAGGTTTAGTAAACTTAAAAACATACTCATTGTACTTCCTGGTCCCAAAAAGAGCCAAAGATCCAAAATGCCACAAGAACAACTCTTCTGATGGTGTTTATGGCACAATCAGAAGCAGGTAACACTTGTAATCCCCTGAAGGTTTTTGTGAGACCCCTTGTTTGATTCTGCAGACCCAACAGTTTCTGATGCTGAATATAAAGATTCAGGTTAGGATCTGAATCCCTGAGGGCTGAGCTGAAACTTTGAACTGTTTAAAGTCCATCCGTCGCTGCTGAGAGGGCCGTGATTTTGGTTGGCTTTACACATGTTAATTCTGAGGAACCCTGTAATATAGTCATCTCTTGATTTGATTTTTTTATAGTGTGTTCACATGACTTCATGGTTCATCAAAGAGTGGTTTATTTCTCCTTCTAACAGCTGTGAAGTTTAACTGTAAATCTGAGAGTCTGAAATCTTGGCCAGTTTTCTTTATATTATAGACACACAAGCACTTTTGGCCTTTGATCAAAATTAGATTGATTAAAACATGGCCGTATTTAAGACACTTCTGCATGTAATGTTGTTGCTTATTGGGAATGGCCGGAACCACCAAAGTGTTGATTCATTGCAAAGCCCAGCACTGAACACACACAAAATGTCTCTTGTAGCATTTCATGACTGGTTGGTCATTATTAAAGGTGGTTTCTAGTCTTTTTTCTAAAAAGGATGAAATGCCTGGGGAAAATGGCATTTTCCCACATGTTTGGGGGGAAGGTAGCTAGGTAATGTCTTCTGATGTGCCTGTGACCATTGATAATACATCCTGATCATGACTGTAAAATTCTCATGACATTTATTAAATGGTTAATATGTTGTTAAACTGGAATTTTAACAGAAAGGGCAACCACAATTTCTTTACAAGAGGTAGCTGATTTGTCAAATCAATGAAATCAAACTTGACAACGTGTTTTAAGGGGCAGAATGACAAGTGGCCAGAGCAGTGATTCCTGACTCTGAAAATGACTTCTTATTTGACCCTTGGTAAGTCACTTAGGATCCCAACCCACAAAGACTTACCCACATGCTTAACTTTACGCAGTGTGCGTATGCCCATTGATTTCAGAGGGACTGCTAACGGTGCATAAGGCTAAACATATCCACGAGTCATTGCAGAGTTGTGGCCTGTGCCTCAGTTTACCTATCTTTTTTTTTTTTTTTTTTTTAAAAAGGGGGAGGCAATAATACTTTTCTCATGGGATGGTGGTGGGGTTTAAGTAACTAATTGTAAAGCACACTGAGATTCTCATATTACATGCACTCAAGGTACTAATTAATACTACTAATAATAATCTTAAATGAACTTAATTCCCAAAGGTTTGAGAGATAGGAGGCTTGAGTTTCTGTTGGATCTATTCCATAATAGAATCCTGAACATACCTTCCTGCCTATCCCACAATAAAAGCTGCTTTTTATTTGGGAATTTGCAATTGAAGAAGAGGTTACTCTCTCTTATAAAGAGCATCTTACTCTTTCAGTGCTGGTTTGTGGCCTTGATCATGCAACGAGCTTAATGCAGGCAGACCCCTGTGCCTGTACAGACCTCTGGTGAAGTCAGTGAGGTCCCACTTGCCTGGAGCTTGCTGCAGAACTGGGGCCTTAGATGGAACAGTTTATTCTTTGCTATACTCTCCTCCTTTGCTATCTAGCTCTTTAGGTGAGTCTGCCAGTGAATGTTGGACAACCAGGTTGGCTGTGCAGTTCTCTCTTTGGTAAGAACATCCGCGTTCTAAAAGCAGCTCCCCTTGTAATTGCATTAGTGGCATATCTGTAAAGCTTTTCTCATCAGTGACCCATTAGGCAAGCACCTGAAATCTTCCTAGGGTGCATTTTGGGTGTGTGTGTAATGGGACGTAAACTCATTGCAAGGGACTGATGTATTTTTGAAGGAAAAAAAGAAGAAAAAAAAAAGCTCAGGTGAGCTTTGCCTTTCCCGCTGCCTCTGCTTCCTTTCCCCTGTCCCCTCTATAGTTCGTTCCCAACCATACCTGCCATGGCTCTCCCTGAAGTGTTTATGTTGCACCTGCACATGAGAATTTGATAAGAAATTCCTGCAGTGATAAAAAATGCTCCCAGGTCAAAGCTGCAGTGGTAAAATTAATTGTTCTGAGACCATGTGTCTCAAGCCATCTATAAAAGCAGTATAATTTACTGCTTGCAATACCACCTGTGTGATGCAGCTGTCTCAGCCACTTTCCTGACAGAAAAAAAGTGATATTCAGGAGAGGTTTTATTTGGGTTCAAGCCATACTCTCTGGAGGTTTTGTTTTTCAGCTAATTGAAAACATCTACAGTACTCCTGCCAAAGAGATGCTAGCATGAGCCAACCTGGCTAAGAGGGCCCCTCGCCTCGAAACTATGAATCACTGATGATTGCGTCTCAAATCGAGACCTGAATATAAGGCTCTGCTTATCAAATAAAAATAGTAGCAAACAGCAGGATCACTGGGATGACAGCTTCTTGAGCTTGATCCAAAGAATTGTCATTACATGCTTGTTCCTGAAATTATTTTCTGAAACAAGAAGAAACTTGGCTGATTTCTACTACATCCAGAAAGGCATCTGTTTCCATAGGTACCATATTGGCCCTCTCCCGCAGCCCTTAATTACAAGAATAGGCTCAATGACTTCAGTGGGGCTACTCACTTGAGTAAGGGGTTGGACTATTGGGCCTACGTGCTTTATGAAGCAGAGATTTGGTTATATTTGTAAATTGTTTCATCATTTACCATTTTATTTAAAAGGACAGATGGTCTGATGCAGGGGCAGCTCTAGGGATTTTGCCACCTCAAGCACGGCAGGCAGGCTGCCTCCAGTGATTTGCCTGTGGAGGGTCCACTGGTTCCGTGGCTTTGGCACGCCTGCAGGAGGTCCACCAAAGCCGCAGGACCAGCAGACCCTCCACAGGCAAGCCACGGAGGGCAACCTGCCTGCCACCTTCGCAGCGCCAGCAGAGTGCCCCCCGTGGCTTGTCACCCCAAGCACGCGCTTAGCGTGCTGGGGCCTGGAGCCGCCCCTGGTCTGATGATAAAGCACGGGTCTGGGACTCAGGAGATCTGGTCATGATTCTGTAAGACTTCATGTGTGACTTTGGGCAAGTCACTTAATTCCTCTGTGTTTCAGTCCCTCATCTCCATTTTACAAGTAGTATGTCCGCTGTCCAAGGCGGGGGTTGTCTTTTACTATGTGTATGTAAGATGCCTAGAGTAACGCACCTTCAGTCTCAGATTGGTATTGCAAAACCAAAATATAATCAATAACCTAAAAGACGAAACCCATATGTAATCAATACACAAAACCCAGAGCACATGTTAAAAAGCCAGAGTGAGCAAAGCTTCAGGATATCCCTTTGCAGTGCTTTCTGGCTGTGTCTAGTAAGGGCAATGTGCACTTTTTTCTTTTGCAAAATTTCTGATCCAGTTGCCCTTTCGTCTATGGAAAACAAAACAGTCCCTCAAATACAAACATTTCCTTTTTCTTTCTTTCTTTTCTGTTCTTTTTTCTTTCAGAACGCACACCAGAGCTACCACCAAAGACAGGGCTGGTAGTGGGCAAGGAGGGGACTTGAACATGGGCAATAGTTTCAAAAGCGCTTGAGTGTCTTAAAGCCTACAGTCGGGTTTAGAAAGGTATTCAGAATGGATTTATAAAGTTAGGTGCCTAACTCCCAAGTCACTTGTGCTTTTGTAAAACCCATGAGGCAACTGTCTAAACCTTAAGGTGCCTGATCACCTTTGGATACCTGGCTCTGGCTTCTACTTTTAAAGCCTTGTCTCCATTAGAAAATTAAGTTGGTTTAACTATGTTAGGAGTGTGAAAAATCTGAAATCCCACTGCGCTGCTGTAGCATTTTAAGTGTAGACAAACCCTAAATCACTTAAGCACTTTTGAAAACATTACCCATATCTTTAAATAATGTTCCCGTATTCATTACTCATCGGATCTGAAAGTCAGACTTTTCTGTTCTCGGGGGTGATTAGAGCAGAGGGAAATGCTGTCAGCAAATACTAATTTCACTAAAAAATACTCTTCTCAGGGCACCAAAAATAACTTATGAATTCAGGTCTTGTTTCAGCAAATCGTTTTGGCAGGGGGGAAAAATGGGGGAAAAATTCTGAAATGTCCATGTTTTGTTTCATGTTTTTGAAACAATGTTTTGCCATATTTTGTTTCAAAATGACACGTTCAAAACACAGTGTTTCACATCAACATTTCATCTAGGAACGGTGTTGAAAATGTTTTGTTAGACCCCAACAAAATGTTTCCTGTTTATTGTTTGGGAGGAGAATCTGAAAAGATTCAGTTTAGATTCAAAACAAGCCCATTTCCCCCTGTCCCCCATATATAATATATATATATATATATGGTTTTGGTTCTGCCACTAAACTGAAAAAAATCATGTGTTTGGTCAGCTGCAGGAGCTTTAGTCCTGCTTTATATCACTACCGAAGTATGTTACTGGCCCGTATGAGAATTTTTAATGATGAATTTAAAGAATGTGGCAAGGGGAATCCAGCTACTGAATCTGATTGGCAAAGGGGCGGTAATCTCCTTTAACTCTTTGGTCCACTCGGCAGGAGAATAATCAAATGTGTGTAACTGCACAGACCCTGCATGGCTTCATATTGCTGTGGGTTTTCCACTTTCTGCTGCTGTTTTTTTCTAAAATCCATTGTCTTGTCTAGTTTGCCTTGTGGAGTCTTCTCTCACGGATTTGGTTTAAAGGGGAAAATGCAGCATATGGCCATAGAGCTGTGGTAAGATCACTGGATTCTGCAGGCATCTGTAGATCACGGAGGCGCAGGACTGCACAGACATGGCACGTGCCTGGTCTAAAGCTGTTCATATGTTGTAGAGAAATGAGACAGAATTAACTGAAATCTGCTAGAACAATCTTCATCACAGGTGCATCACAAGGGGTAAATTCTCTTTAATGTTTGTAAACTTTTTTTTTTTTTTTTTTTTTAAGCCTCAGATGAAAGCTTCTCATCATAGCTTCTTTGAAGTCAGTGGAGCTATGCCAATTTATATCTGGTGAGAAGCTGGCCCAGACTGCCTGTGGGCCAATGTGAAAGGCAGCATTTGATAGTGAAGTAGGACTATAATAGAATGGGTTCTGCTGTTTACTATGAATAATGCAGTATTACCAAGCACAAGCATTCAAAAATCATTCATCAGCCCCCCAGCAGAACCATGAGACTGACTTAAAAAACTATGAGATTTAAAAAAATAATACATTTTGGGTAGTTTTCGTTTGCCTTCTGGTTTTTGAGCCAGTAAAGTTATGGTTTTTAAGATTTTTCTCTGTAGCCATGAGGTTTTAAAAATGTACTTTTTAAATGAACACAGAGATTCTCTGGTAATCACAGAATTCCAGGAGCAGAGGTATTAAGAAAACTACCAAATACCATGAGATTTGTCATAACATCATAAGAGTTGGCAGTACTGATAATGTTAGTTACCAGTTACCCCTTTTTGAATTAATGAATCATTCACAAACTGACCCTAACTCACTGAATAATTTTGCAGAATAAATTTTTGCTTTGGCGTTGTTTGAAATCCATTCCCTTTGACCATTTGATATTTAATATTCAAGTTATGTGATTGATCACCTTAGCCGCATAATATTGTTTCTGCTCCCTGACTGGTCAATCTCTCATTAACAAGTTTCAGTAACAAACTAAACACTTTCCAGAGGAATTCTCTCATAAGCCATTTGTGTTAAAGTTGATGAAACTTTCAGGATTCATGAAAATTGTTGTGAGTTCTAACTAGACGCTACACACGTACACAAGAGGAACATGATCCCTACTCCAAAGAACATATAGTCTTGAATGAAGATTGTTACTATTAATCCAGCTCTAACTAAATTATAACCCAACTCCAAAATATAACATATCAAATACACAGAAGAGTGCACGTCATGATCATGTCCTACAGAAAGAAACTTTGGGCCTCTTGTGAGTCACACAGGTTGGACATTTGTCACTGCAGCTAGTTGCTGTTAAAGATTGTAGTGAAACTGTTACCGTCTGGCTGATGGACGTTTAAATGACAGAATGAGTTGGGTTTTAACTGTGTCCTTGAAATGTATGTGTGCGCGCACACAGTCCTGGGAGACCGATTTTAAAACTGTCCCAGGATAGTGAAGGAGCCTCCCTCCAAACGAGCATGACTTGGCAGGTTTTTTGCATGTTAGTCCCCTGATTATTTAAAATAAGCCTGATGGTCATTTGTCTTTTTTTTAAATGGTTAAGGAGTTTGGACTGACTCTAAAACTTTGCATGGGAGGTATCTGATGTCTTGTGTTAGTGTATTTGTCTTGCACCATTACCTCTGTATGTTTTTCTGCATGGCCCCCTATACTTGGTACAACTTCCTAGAGTGCCTCCACCAGGCTCTACTCTGCCCATATTTAAGTCCCTTATCTGCCATGTTGCATATAGTAGACTTCTCATCCACTCAGGATCCAAAGAGATTTTTTTTCTATTATCAGGCTCATTCTTTCTCCCATATGCACCTGCACATTGCATAATTAGGATGGCCTCGTGGGTCATCTTTTGTATGCGTCACAATCGATATCTAGATTGTTGAGCCCACTAATTGCTGCATCGTCAACGGTAGCAAGAGCTTGCAGTCCAGCCTCCAATCTTCTGATTGTGCCCTCCTCCACCACATGTTTGACTGGCTGCATCACTGCCCTGCAGTCACACTGGGAAGGTTGGACTTTGCCAAATTTCTGCATTGTCGCAGCTACTTTGGCTGTTTCAGTTAGCAGCTTGGTAAGCCTATGCCAGGATCTGTCCCAAGTTACAAACAGGTAGATGCAAGATAGGGCTTCTGAAATTCATCAGCACGCTTGTCTTCTTATCCCATCATGCCATAGTCCCTAAAACTTCATGGGAAGCTATGACTGATGAAAACAACCACGGCATACAATGGTCCCAATAGGTGCAAACAGGCCACACACATTTCCTACAAGAAGATCTGCCCACCTCCAGAAGAGACTACTTACATCTGTGGTTTCTTAGATGAACAATGGCACATCAGGGCCCACAGCCATGCCCTCACATGGCAGCAGCTCTGGGATAGGCCTTGTGGTTAAAGCATATGGCCGGAGTCGGGAGATCTGGATTCTATTCCTGGCTCGGCCACAGACTTCTTTTGTCACCCTGGGCCAACCCACCTGCACTCGGCTACTGTGGTCTCTGGCATAGTTACAGGCTTCCACACTCTATTACGTTGTTCTGTGCATGCTACCAATGGTTCTTTAATTATGCTAAAGGACTGTGGCACAGTGTAGGTTACGTGTTATAGACAAATAATAACATAAGGGAAGCTTCATGTCCATTCAGAAGGTATGTTTCTCACCTGTGATGTAGAGTTGTGAATGACTAATGAAATTCCATACCAGCCTGTTGCCAGATATCATAGTGATGGGTAAATTACAGACAGATTAACAACTAGTTTACTAAACATAATAGGTCTGAACTACCACTCTTAAGAATTTTAAAAACAAGCCCCATTGATTTTGTACTTGGGCCTTTCATTTATTTTTTTTTTAGGCTGGGATTTTCTTAAGTGTCTTAGGGAGTCAGGTGTCCAACAGGAATCTCACTGAACCTTGTCCATCTCTGTGTGAAGCAGAGGGGTGGAGCCAAAAGTCTCCCTGTCCCTCCCTATATAACCCCAACCCACTTGTTCTGGGGATGGTGTCAACAAGGGAGCAGTCTCACTTATTCCTGGGTGCCTGGATCAAAAGTCCCGTTCTCCTATGCAGAGATGAAACGGGAGGCTATTCCCTTGTGCAGGCAGGTACTTTCCTGTCATGATCTAACCCTATTTGTGAGGCTCTGGGTTGCCCCTTTCCTTTATGTAGTAGCCTTGGACAATATTATCCTTTGACACATTCCACAGTCCATTCTATTGCTATGCCAGTGGTGTTCATAAAAATGATAAACCAACAGTGGGCAATCTGTTAAAATGGGGCATTTGAACCTTACTTCCTAGACTGTTGGGCCATTCCATGCGTGAGTTAAGCTCATCTTCTGCTGCATGGAATTAAAGTTCTACTTCCCCAAATACTCTTGGAGAATATATACATATATGTGTATAAAACAATACATCTAATTTTAGTGTTTTTATTGTGGCCCTGAAGAGAGATTTGAAGGCCCCCCATTCTCACTGATTTCTTTTTTACAGCTTTGATAATCAGTGAAAGATTTTTTTGGTCTAGCTCCCCAAAGTACCTGTGGTGACATAGCCCGTCCATAAATCTGTGGCGTTCCCTGCCAGGCCTCAAACCCAAACCCAAACCGCCTCTTTTATGGTAATATATGAGAGTCATAGGCAGGGATGTTCCCAACATCTGCTAAATTAAAAGTCATTGGAGCAGGTATGTTTAAACAACAGATTTACAACAAGCTTCAAATGAAACCAGGATCCTGCACAGCTGTGCGACATCTGCAACCAATTTTCTCCTATCCAGAGTATATTGAAGATAAACATTCTTCCCCTCTAGCCTCCACCTTTCCACCACCGTGCACACAGAAATACACAAAGCTCTATGGACTTGGTCCACTTGCTTACCGGAGTCAATAGCAAAGCTCCCATTGACTTTAATGGCTCAGAATCTATATGTGAGGATATGGTGAAAGGAACCCGGACAAAAGGTAAGGAGGCAGCAGAAGCTGTTGTCAACTTCTCCTAGCTCAGATCTGCTTCACGGCACTGGCACAAGTGATCAGTGGAGAGCTACTCAGAAGCTCACAGTATTATGTCGGCTATATAAGAGCTGACACTAAGCTAATTTGTGTAACACTAAGAGCAGAGAGTAGCTGTTACATAGCACAGCAGTTATATTATTACTCTTGTACTGAAGAATAATTTAACTTGTTGCGATGACGTACATAGGTGGTATAAGTTTGTTGAATTGTCTCATGACAGATCACAAGATATCATATTGTGAATGTCTCACAGTAACAGTTAAGAAAATGGGTTGTATCTACAGATGGGCTGAAACTAAGGCACCAGCACAGAATATCCCTTGCAAAAGAAGGATGGGCATGAAGCCAAACCCAGATCTGGACTTCTGTTTCTCATAGCTTAGCCCCTCTCTATTTGATGGGCCAAACCCAGAATTCAAACACCCTTGCAGTGGAAAGAGTAGATGAGGCACTAAAAATCCAGATCTGAATTTTACAGATTGAGCTCGCCATTAGTTCTGGCAAGATATGTAATACTTCAGAAATTAACTCATTTCACCGGTGTATGTAGTCAGAGAGGCAATGGAGTTCCAAAGGGTGTAACTCAGAGCAAGGGAAGGGAAGGGAGTGAGACTATATTTGTGAATATACTGTATTCTCAGACGTTCCAGTAAACTGGAGTTAAGGTTGACACCATGTCAGTAAAAGTGGGGAAACAAGAAAATTGTGGTTATCAGAAAACATTAAAAGGCCAGAAAATTCAGGTCCCCATATGCCAACTGCCTTTCTGACTTGCAACTGCAGCGTTTAAATCATCTCTAAAATGCAGTTGTAAACTTTTGATCCTGTGTACTGTTTCTCAACTAGATGAATTCAAAAGAAACCATGGTTTAACTCTCTCCCCCTTTCCAGTAAGGATGCAGCCAAAACAATAAGAGTTCTCTTACTCTTATGAACATCTACTTTGTACATTCGTAATAATTTACAATCTGCTTGTCTTACTAAACTGTCAGTGTTGATGATGGAGCTGTTCTCCAAGGGCCATAGACCATACCTTGCCAATTTGCTAGCCTCAATTCCATTGCTTGTGGATTTTGGAGGTGGGGGGAGTGGCAAAGTTGGTCCATTCCTGGCCTGTTTAGGGCACTCTGACCATGTGAAGAAACAGCCAGGTGAGAATTCTCCTGGCATGAGGAGTTGCTCAGCTGGTGCAGAGGCAGTGTACCCGGCCCCAGTGGAAGGGGTATGTCAGACGTGGAGATGGTGTGTGGCCAGCATATGGTATACTCTGGCTATTTTTAGAGACCATGACCAACTGGTGGAGTTTAGAGCAGCTTAGGGTCTGCTCTAAAGTATTCTGGGGCCAGGACTGATGTAGAACCAGCTTAGGAATTGACGAGCTATAGCCTGCTCTCTGCTGCTCTCAGTGGCTTTCAGTGCAGCAGAGAGTATGGTTTAATTATGGGTGATGGTGGTGCTGCCCCATAATATTAACCCTCAAAGGAGTCAAGGATTTAAGGGACATGGAGGCAAAGCTATCCCCTGGTCCTTAGCACTGGTTGCTGTGTCAGGGCTGAGGCATGCTGGGGGCAGCTCGCAATGTTCCTGAGGCTAAAGAAGGAATCAGGACTGTCAAACCAGCTCCTTTCAGAAACACTAAATAAGAACTGTGATGGTGTGTGTGGGTCGGGGGCGACGGGACACCAGGCAAGCAGGGAAAATGTTTTAAAATCTACAGTAGGGGTGTGTTAACCCCCAAAGGGCCTGGTTTAATTACAAAAGGTTTGAACATACCCCAGCATTAGTTTTAGCAGAACACACTAATTTTGCACTGTGTGTATAGTTCAATATGTTTATGTATAGCTTTTCTTAGCGAGAGAGTTTGTGTATTGCAAATGGGTATTACAGACCATAAAGAAAACTGATCATAGAGAGACAGCATTAAGGTTAAAGACCGCCCTAATGGCTGCTGTGCGGGTGGGGGTGGGAGGAGTTTCTTTTAGCAGCTCACAACTCCAGCCTGGGTTGACTAATGGCTGAGAGGACACCAAGGCCCAAATGCAGCTAACAAGCCATTCAGACAGAGCCTCCTAAACGAGAAGTTTTGGAGGTACATGGTGAATTTGTTTTGTAGAGGTGAGGAAGAAGAATGGATCTCTGAGGTCTGCCTGCCTTAATTTGTACAGAAGGGGTATGTGGCTGAGGCAAGTATTATGTTGATTTGTTGGGGAAAAAATAATACTAAAGATGATCTTGGAAATTCTTCTCTCATTCTTGGAGGAATGACCCAGGTTCACCCATCTCAGTAATTTCAACCAACTCTTCCCCCATCCTCCCCCCAAAAAGGTGTGGAGGGGGCAGCCAAAATCCAGATGCAGAGTCTTGGGGTGAAATCCCAGTGTATTGAAGTCAATGGAAAAACTCTCAATGACTCCAGGAGGGCCTGGATTTTACTCTTGGAGCCTTGAATCTACTGGGCCTTAAAGAGCATTTAATTTTGGATATGGCAAAGCCCTAGATTCAGCTTTCTAGTGAAGGGATAAATTTGTGTCTACACAGACTACATGCTATGCCAGGAAGTAAAGATCGCCCCAAGCCCCTATGCAGGCTTGGAATTTGGGTTCAAGTGTCTAAGAATAAGCTGGTCCTGCTTCACTGCTTACTCCTGTAAGGGCACAGAATGAGCAAGGCCCTTTCAGTCTGTAGTGCTTCTATGGCTCCTGTTTGTGTGGTACTGGAGCACCACACCATCTTGAATGTCTCCATTCTCTCAGCCCTCCTGTGAGGCAGGGGCATTATGCCCATTTCACAGATATGAAAGTAAACGGGCATTATGTCCATTTTATAGGAAATGAGGCACAGAGAGATGACATGACTTACCCAAACTCACAAAAGCAGTCTGTGCTAGAGCAGCAAATTGAACCTAGATCCACTGATTTCCAGTCTGGTAACCGAATCACTGGATCCTCTTTGCTGGCCCTCTTGCTCGTGCAGTTCAACACAGTAATTTGCTGCTCATCTAAGAACAACAACAAATTAATACCCAGCAGCATCTCAGAGCAAGGAGGGAAGCAGGGAAGGAGGACCGCCCAGGGCAGTGTCTGAGTCAGAAAGCCTCCTATGCACCACCCCATGCTTTGCACTGTGCCCAATCTAACACATAAACATCAATTACCCCGGCACATAAATCATGTACTCCGTTTGAAAAGTCTTTGGTCTTTGGGTTAGACCAACATATGTTGCTTAGTCACTTCATGTTGCCAATACTGTTGAAATAAAATTAATCATTTTAACCTAGAATATCTGAAGGATCTACAGTAAATAGATCATTTTTAAATAGATCAATTTGGACTTCATATTATTCTGTTTTAAGATACTGGTCTGTGTGCCATAGAAGTTTGGCTTAAATACTATCAAATATTAGATCTAAGAAATAAAATATGTTAGTTTGAGTGGGAAGGGGGGTTAAGCCAAAATAATCTTTCAGGAAGCTATTTGAGAAAGGTAATTATGGAATTTTATTATCTCTGAAACATTTAATTTACAAAATTCTCTTAGTTATCTTTGAAAACAAACACAAACTTTATGCAGAAGTGGGATGATCCTCATCAAAATTAAGAGGATTAACTGGAATTAGGAATTTATAGTCAGTTCACTCTTGAAAAATTGTTTTGCTAGGTTGGCCTTCTATCAACAGTGTCTGCTCTGGAGCCTTCTGATCTCACTCCCCTGCCTGTGTGTAATATATTTTTAAAAATGATTGAAAATGCTGTAATGTAGTCACCAGTAAATAGGAATGGAATTAAATGCTGAAAGGACTAACATGAAAAAAAAACTCATAGAAAGAACTGCTAGGTTTCATACACAGTGAAGTCTTTAAATCATGATTGAAGGATTTCTGTAACTCAGCCAGAGGTTATGGGTTTATGACCGGAGTTAGTGGACAAAGTTCAATAGCCTGCAATGGGAAGGAGGTCAGACTAGATCAGGGTTGGGCAAACTATAGCCTGTGGGCTGGATCCATCCCACCAACTGTTTTAATCTGGCCCTTGAGTTCCTGCTGGGGAGTGAGGTCTGGGGCTTGCTCGGCTCCAGCCTGGGAGCAGGGCCATAGGCCACTCTGCACGGCTCCAGAAGCAGTGGGATGTCCCATCTCCACCTCCTATGTATAGGGGCAGCCAGAGGGCTCCACACACTGCCCCCACTCCAAGCACCGCCCCCACAGCTCCCATTGGCCAGAAACCATGGCCAGTGAGTGCTGTAGTGGCAGCGTGCAGCAAAGACACCAGAGGGGGGGACATACTGCTGCCTCCGGGAGCTGCTTGAGGTGACTTGTACCCCTGAGCCACCCCCTCTCACCCCAACCCCCTGCCGCAATCCTGACCCCCTCCAAAGCCCTAGGTCCCAACCTGGAGCACCCTCCTGCAACCCAAGTCCCTCATCCTCAGCCCCACCCCAGAGCTCGCACCCCCAGCCGCAGCCCTCATCCTTGCCCTTGCACTCCAACCCCCTTCTCCAGCCCTGAACCTCCTCCCACACCCTGACCTCCTAATCTCTGTCCCCACCCCTGTGGAAAGGGGTAAGGGCACCTCGACAGCCCTTACCCCCTTCCACATCCCAACCCCAGTTTTGTGAGCATTCATGGCCCACATACAATTTCTATACCCAGATGTGGCTTTCAGGCCAAAAAGTTTGCCCATCCCTGGACTAGATGATCAGGATGGTCCCTTTTGACCTTAAAGGCTATGAGCCTTCTGTAAAGGAGTTGTTGATTGTGAAATATTTCTTAGCTGAGCTTTCTTTATTCTGCGTTCTGTTTCATAAAAAGAAATGTTAGAAAAGGTCAGCCGTCCTAAATTATAACCAGAAAACCTGCTTAGGAGATAGCTACAGAAGCATTATATAACTCAGATCTTTGAGGGCTAAAGATTTAGAGTAAAATATTTTATTATCGAGATTTCAGTGAAATAATCTCTGCTCATAGACTTTGATGGAATCTGCCCCAGTTATTTCCTAGTTATGAGATAGTACCATAGGTTGTGTTTTGCCTTTGTTCTTTTCAACTCCCCTCCCCTCCTTTTAACAAACGCAGTCTCAGTGTTAACGCACATAGTCATTATGTGATTAAATGACAACCTCTTTTGGTCGGGGATCTTGTTTTCTTGCTTGCCTATAAAGTACCAGGCACAGCTATGTCACTAGATATCCAACTTAGTAAAAATAGCACAAAACTAACGATCAGTGAGGTAGCTTGTTGTTCTGGAATTTATGAGAGAGAGAGATCCTTAAACATGTTAACGGTGGATAGAGGTGCGGTGGAATTTTACCGATATGCTCTGCATTTGGAAACAATGAAAATCTTATGGGATGTTACACCTGTTCCTGAGGGAGGAAAGTTATTTGAAAGGAAGAGCAAGATGAAGAAAGAAGAAGTAAGAAAGAAATGATAGAGGCAGTATTAGCAAAATGAAGGGTGTATCTGTTATAAGTGCTACAGTAAAAGCTGCAGGCACAGCATTGTAGACACTTTCTACAATGATGGAGCGGGTTTCCCCATCACTGTAGTAAAGCACCTCCTTGGGAAGCAATAGATAGGTCAACAGAGAAATTCACACCCCTGAGTGACGTAGCTAGGTTGACCAGGACTGAACTCAGAGAGAGCTAAAGGGTTGACTTAGTTATATGACCTTGTTTTTTGCTTGTTACTAAGTGTCTAACAGCTTTCAACATTCGCAGGGGAGGCGGGAGCTCTAAAGTCAATATCTTTGGTAATTTTATCTACACTACTCAACAGGAATGCATAATTTCTCTGCTTCCTATGTTTTTGTAGGTAGATCCACTTCTGCTTTACATTGACTTGTACTGGCATAAATCAGAGCGTATAACTCCTCCTATCCTTTTAGAGGTTTCTCCTGACCAAGCTCCCGTGGGCTCTCTGTAGGAACCAAAGCTGTTCATGAGTGATGGTGGTGGAAACTGATCCTCGCTGTCATGGGGAGGAGCAAAACACATCTCTCCACACCAGGCAGGACTGAGCTAGCCTATTCTTGGCAATATAGCGAATCTACTATAGTAATATTCGGGGAATGGGGTGGGAGGGAAGAGGATAAGTGTTTACTTGGCAGACAAAGTTCACAGATACAGTGTCTGATCATTCCATGCCTTGCACCTTGAGTGATCATTTTCTCGTATTCATCAAAATGTAAGGCCAGAAGATATCTCAAAAGATTACACTGAGGCAGGAACAAGTCCATCTCTGGTCATGCCAGGTGTTTGTCCAACCCGTTCTTAGAAACCTCCAATTCCACAACCTCCCTTGGAAGCCTGTTCCACAGCTTAACTACCCTGATAGTTAGAAAGCTTTTCCTAGTATCTAGTTTAAATCTCCCTTGCTGCATATTAAGCTGAGAATGGACTTGCCCTTCCTTCAGTGGACACGGAGAACAGTTGGTCCCCATCCTCTTTATGACACCCCTTACCATATTTGAAGACTGTTACCAGGTTCCTCCTCAGTCTTCTCTTCTCAAGAATAATCATGCCCAGCTTTTAAAATCTTTTCTTATATAGGCAGGTGTTCTAAACTTTTTGTCATTTTTGTTGCTCTCCTCTGCACGCTCTCCAATTCATCCGCATCTTCCCTAATGAGCTGCACTCAGCATTGGATGCAGTTCTCCAGTTGAGGCCTCACCAGTACCAAGTAAAGGGAGGCATTTACCTCCCTTGTCTTACATACGACACTCTTATTAATACACCCCAGAATGATACTAGCCTGTTTCAGAACTGCATCACGTCATTGGCTTAACTTGTGATCCCCTGTAACCCCCAGATCCTCCTCAGCAGCTCTACTTCCCAGCCCGCTATTTCATATATTGTAGTCGTGCATTTGATTTTTCCTTCTTAAGCATAGCTTTGCCCTTGTTTTTATTGGATTTCATCTTGTTGATTTCAGACCAATTCTCTAATTTGTCCTTTTTGAATTCTAATCCTATCCTACCAAGTGCTTTCAAGCCCTCCCATTTTAGTCACCTACACATTTTACAAACATACTCTCTACTCAGTTATGCAAGTCATTAATGGGAAATAGTGAATAGCACCAGACTCACACAGCTGACCGCTGCAGGACTCCAGTAGATACATTATCCAGTCTGACAGTGAACCATTGATTAGCTGCTCTTTGAGTGCAGTCTTTCAACCAGTTGTGCACCCACCTTCTAGTAACTTCACCTAGACCATGTTTCCCTAGTTTAAGCAGCAGAGAATCCTGTGGCACCTTATAGACTAACAGACGTTTTGGAGCGTGAGCTTTCGTGGGTGAATACCCACTTCGTCAGACGCAGGTAGTGGAAATTTCCAGGGGTAGGTATATATATGCTAGCAAGCAAGCTACTGCGTCTGACAAAGTGGGTATTTACCCACGAAAGCTCACGCTCCAAAACGTCGGTTAGTCTATAAGGTGCCACAGGATTCTCTGCTGCTTTTACAGATCCAGACTAACACGGCTACCCCTCTGATACTTGTTTCCCTAGTTTGTTTATCAGAATGTCATGTGGGACTGAGCCAAAAGCCTTACTAAAATGGAGATGTGTCACAGCTACAGCTTCTAGGCCAGTAACCCTGGTTTTAAAAATGGTTTAAAATGCTCCCATTTTGATGTAGTGGCATTTGATGCCCATGTCACACAGGTGTAAATGGCTATGCAAGGCATAAGGCAATGAACAATCAAGCCATACCTAGTATACATATGGTAAATCAAGAGAAGCCATGTTCTTGCAAGCAGAGTTCACCCCCATGTGATTACGTTGTTAGTTATTGACCAGGATGTGTTTGTGGCTGCCCCCACAAGGAGCTGTGTGTGATTTCCAGGCATACAAGAAGAGAAGTTCCCTGCTGTGAGGAGCTCATGTCCTAAAGAAGGACAAGAGCCTGAGAGGCTTAGGTCGGGGAAGGGGTCCAACAAAAGGTCTGATATATGCCATTGGTCACAATCTTCACCTGCTAGTCCGGGAAAAGAGGGAATGAAGTCATGCATCCTTTGCTACCTGCACTGACAATTCAGAATGATCAATACATATCATTTCTGCTTGCATATGTGTCTCATTTTTTAATTCTTTAAATTTGGGAAGAACCCTCTAGTTCAGTGGTTTTCAAACTTTTTTTCTGGGGACCCAGTTGAAGAAAATTGTTGATGCCCACGACTGAACAGTGCTTGGGGCAGGGGCAGCACACTGACCTCTGTGGCCCCGCTGTCTATCAGCCGGACCCACTGCTGACCACTTCCAGGGCTGTGCTGAGCAGAGCAACCCAGTGCCTTATATGCCACGACCCAGTACTGGGCTGTGACCTGAACTTCAAAAACGCTGTTCTATTTTGTGAGTGAGAGTTATAGCAGAGAACTAAACTATTGGCTCCTTCTATCTCTGAACCGGCAGGTGTTGCCTTCACCATCTCAGCCACCAGATGTCAGCACTGCACAGAAGAATAAAAATATAGTGCCAGGAAAAACAAGAGCGTTCTTGAACTGGAAAGAGAACAAAGATGTAGCAAGGAAAACATTAAACAGATGTGCAAGGTCTGGATCCCTTGCCAAACTTCCTTCAAACTGGGGGTGCTTGGGGCTGTGTCTAGTTCAGGTCTAGTTTCACATTCTTGTTTCCAATACCTGGAAGAGCTGTGCCAGAGGAGATAATCACCCTCTCTAACTGGACCTGCTCACATGCGGATACAATTTTGGGGCCATATTGTGCCAAGCTTTCACACGTGTGCATAAGGAAGGAGAAAGTGCAAGTACCGGCATCTTTCCTTCCTCCCTTTGCATGGCTATGGAGAGGCTGGACACAATAGTCCTTGAACTCGGTTGCACACAAGAATTGCAAGAAGCTATTATGATATAGTAATATTGAGGCTATCTTAAGGATCCCACTTAGCTCTTAGACAGCACTTTCATCCATAGATCTCAAAGTGAGTTACAAAAGGAGGGAAGGATCATCATTCCCAAAATACACATGGAGGAACGGAGAGAAATAAAAGGACTTGTTCAAGGCCCCACTAGCAGCCATTGGCAGACCTGTGAACAGAACCCAGGTCTCTTGAGTCCCAGTCCTGGGATCTACCATACAGGCAATAGCAGCTCCAGTTGGTGGGGGTAGGCATTTCCTTGTGCTCTGCTGTGGCTGCCCAAGGAGAAGTACAAATGCCATACTGTCTAGTGGGGGTTAGCGATAGCCAGGCTCACAGTACGCATCCGGGAGCTTCAAGAGGCCATTGTTCCTCCTTTACGCTCTCTGGACCAACCACAATGTCGGACAAGGGCACAATCTTGCCCTGGGTGGAAACATATCCTCTGACTAACCAGGAACCCTTGACACTGAAAATGCCTTGAAGAGGAATGTCAAAACAGTGCCCGGGGTGTATAGTAACCTAAAAGCACTGTGCTTTCTCTGTGATTTTCAATACTCCCCTTGTGTGTGTAAATGTTGTTGTTTTCCTGCTCTTGCTCACAACACAGTTTCTCCTTTTGCTTGACTATGCAATGTAGTCATAATAGGGCACTTACGACATCCGTCTGTTGCCAGTGAAATAATTATTATATTAGTAATTCAACATTTATCTTCACTGTGGGATGGAATAGGAGAAGATGGTTGTTAGGGAGAGAAGCCAAACACAAATATCTATAGTCTAGGGACAGACCTGAACCTCCCCGAATTCTGAGACAGAATTGGCTCTAAGTGTATGGTTCCAAACTTCCCTTTACTGTTTTGGTTCTGGGTGGAATCCAAAAACTGGAAGGGAACCAGAAGGCCAGAAATTGTGACAATTATAGAATCATAGAAATGTACAGGCTGGAAGGGACCTTGAGAAGTCATCTAGTCAGCGGTGTCATCCCCTCCCCCCCCCAAGTAAATCTAGACCATCCCTGACAGGTGTCTGTCTAACTTATGATGATGGGGATTCCACAATCTCCCTTGGAAGCCTGTTCCAGATCTTGGCTATCCTTTATAGTTAGAAAGTTTTTTCCTAATAGCAAATTAAGCCAATTATTTTTTGCCTTGCCTTCGAGGACATGGAGAACAATCGATCATGTCCTCTCTATAACAGCCTTTAACATAGAATCATAGAATATCAGGGTTGGAAGGGACCTCAGGAGGTCATCTAGTCCAATCGCCTAGAGAAAGATAGCTGGCACTGCCAAAAGGTCTACAACTAAAGGACCCAACTAAATCATCCCAGCCAGTTCTTTGTCAAGCCTGACCTTAAAAACCTCTAAGGAAGGAGATTCCACCACCACCCTAGGTAACCCATTCCAGTGCTTCACCACCCTCTTAGTGAAAATTTTTTTCCTAATATCTAATCTAAACCTCCCACACTGCAACTTGAGACCATTACTCCTTGTTCTGTCATTTGTTACCATTGAAAACAGACTAGATCATCATCTTTGGAATCCCCTTTCAGGTAGTTGAAAGCAGCTATTAAATCCCCCCTCATTCTTCTCTCCTGCAGACTAAATAATTCCAGGCTGTTGAAAGACTATCATCCCTCACCCCACACCCAGTCTTATTTTCTCAGGCTAACCATGCCCAGTTTTTTTAATCTTTCATTATTGGTCAGGGGTTCTAAACCTTTTATCGCTTTTGTTGCTCTCTGACTCTCTCCAGTTTGTCCACATCTTTCTTAAAGTGCGGTGCCACTGCCTGTCATAAACAGATAGCGAAGGGTTAATGTTTCTTTTACCTGTAAAGGGTAACAAAGGGAACCAAACACCTGACCAGAGGACCAATCAGGAAACAAGATTTTTCAAATCTCAAGGGAGGGAAGTTTTGGGTGTGTGTTCTTTGTCTCGTTCTGTTGCTCTCTAGTCTCTGAGGGGATCACTCTGTCTCCAGGCTTTCTAATCTTCTATTTCCAAGTTGTGAGTACAAAGGTAGAAAGACAATAGGCTTATATTGTTTGTTGTATTTACATAGTGTGTGATGTTTGCTGGAATGTTTTAAATTGTATTTCTGTTTGATAAGGCTGTTTATTCATTTTTTCTTTTAAGCCAATAACCTGTATTTTCACCTTGATACAGAGACCATTTTTATGTCTTTTCTTTCTTTATATATAAGCTTTCTTTTTAAAACCTGTTGGATTTTTCCTAGTTGGGTCTCAGGGATTGAGTCTGCGCTCACCAGGATTGGTGGGAGAAAAGACAGGGGGAAGAGAAAATTTCTTTGGTTAGAGTTACCAAAGCTTGCATTTGCAGAGCTCTGAGTGACGGGTGAGAGAAACCTGAATCTCTCTGGTTTGCGTTTCAAAGGAATTGAAACGGGTGATCTTCCAGGGTCATCCAGGGAGGGAAGCCTGGGAGGAAGTAACGAGGAGACAAGGGGAGGGGGTTGCTTCCCTTTGTTGTGAGACTCAGGGCATCTGAGTCTTGGGGTCCCCCAAGGAAGGTTATGGAGAGACCAGAGTGAGCCAGGCACTGGAATTCCTGGCTGGTGGCAGCGCTATCAAATCTAAGCTGGTAATTAAGCTTGGAGGTTTCATGCTAGCATCTCATTTTCTGAACTCTAAGGTTCAGATCTGAGTAGGAAGCTATGACACTGCCCAAACCTGTACGCAGTCCTGTCATGAAGCAGAGGATGAGTGGACATTGATTATTTATTTATTTACCGGTTTATATCTTGGGATGGGGTGGGGTCTTTATGTACGAACATAAGAATTCCTTACTGGGTCAGACCAGTGGTTCCTTCCAGGCCAGCATCCTGTCTCTGACAATGGCCAATTCCGGAGTTTCAGGGGGAGTTTACAAAACAAGGCAGCTGGAGTGATCCACTGCATCTTCCCCTCCCAGCTTCTTGCAGTCAGAGGTTTAGGGTTGCATCCCTGACTATCTTGTCGAGTAGCCATTATCCTCCATGACTTCGCTAGTTCTTTTTTTAACCCAGTGATACTTTGGGCCTTCACAATGTCCCATGGGTTGGCTGTGCATTTGTGTGAAAAAGTACTTCAACCTGCTGTACTTCAACGTATTCATTTTATCAGGTGACCCCTGCTTTTTGTATTGTGGGAAAGGGTCAATAGCATTTCTCTAGGTACTTTTTCGACGCCATTCATGATTTTGTGTATCTTAGTACCATGAAGTTCTCAGACTAGTCTGTGTATTTGTATGTTTTTATCACTGTTACCATACGCCTTCCTTTTGCAAAGTCATTGGAATTAATCCAGATTTTTGCTGAACAGACTGTGGCCCATAATAGTGCCCGTAAGGGAAATCTGTTTTGGTACTGGTTGTCCAAAAGAAAACGGAGTCAGTTGTTTGACACCCTAAATGCCCTTGTTTAATTAAAATGTATAGACTGTTGCAATATCCCAGAACGGGAGATTAGATTGCCCACAAAGTATCTCCTACTGCAGGGAGGGAGATGCTGCTTTTCTAATCAGTTTAAACATGTCAGCCTGATCTATAGTAGAGAAAATTGCCCAATTTTAAAAATTCTACAGAGTTTTCAGACCACCTGGAACTGAACTTAGACCTGAGCAGAAGGCTGATCCAGTTGTTAGGGTACTAGCTAGGGTTTTGGAAGACCTGGGTTTAATTCCTTGCTCTTTCACATACGTTCCATGTGACCTTGGGCAAGTCACTTAACCTCTCTGGGCCTTAGTTTTCCCCAGCCATAAAATAGGCATAATGGCACCTCTTACCTTCATGTTGGGCTCATAGCTAGTCTATATAATAATGTATTCTTATGACTGTTTCCTTCCCAACATCAATAGACTAATACCACTATAAAATGGAAGCATGGGAATGGCAAATCGGGCTCGTTGCTGGACTCTCTTCTCTAGTTTACTGCATACAAATTACTCCCATTTAAATCATTGAAAGAGGGTGGCACGCAGGCCTGAAGTATCAGGCTAGGAACAGCAATACTGGATCAGCCCCACTGGTCCTTTGTGTCCAGTCTATTGCACAAAAAGACCCATCGACTTTTTGGCAGTGCCGGCTATCTTTCTCTAGAGTGAGCCAAAGCCCTTCACCCTTGTCCTGTCACCTTCTTCTCCCCTTTTTAATTTGTTTTCCTTTTTATGGTTGTTAAGTGAGGAGGAAAAGTGCCTGCTAAAACACCTTTAACACTGCAAATAAAACAAACAGCTCTGACAGATGTGCATGGTGGAATGGCTGCATTGTGAAACAAGGACCCTGTCTGCCCAATTTGTTTCACCCGCTCTTGTGCTGGACACCTGTCGCATGTTGGCAATGCACTTGTTTGATGCATGAGAGCAATGCAGGTTCAGAACTACTTGGGTGAAACCTGTTTATCCCATGTTCAAGGAGAAAATATTGCTGCTTGTCATGAAAGCAGCTGGAAAGAAATATTCCTAGATAAAGAGAGACAGACGTGCAATGGGGTGGGGGACCTTTCATGAGCATGGAGTCGGCCAGCATTGTCACATGGTTTATAGCTTTAGCACTAAATTAACACAGCACACAGGGGGCAGTGTAAGGCTGAGAGCCATTGACCAAGCACTGAGTTGTCTAACTGCAACACAACTACACAATCATTTGTGCTGATCACAAGAACTGTGTTCGTACTTGTGAAATTAAATCCATTGGGCCAGATCCTCAGCTAGTGTAAATGAGAGTAGCGCACACAGCATACAATGGGTCCTAAATATGCAATTACTTATTTATGTAAGTAAGGACTATATGTGTGTAAGTACAGCTTTTCAGGAAAGGACCCAAGTTCTCAGAAAGTGTCATTTTTCACAGAAGCTGAGTAATGTATTAAACTGCAGTATTAAAGTATAGTAGAATTATTATTCTATTATTTCAGCTGGTCAAAATTTGGGAGAAATTTTGAAACAGCCTTGGAGGGTTTGGAATAAACCCATTTTCTTTTCTTTTCTTTCTTCTGAGAGTTTGAGACCTTTTAACATTTTTAACTGAAGTGTTTATCAAAATCACATTCTAAATCATTAACAAAAATTTTCATTGACGCAGAACAGCATACTTTTTTATTGAACATGATTTTGATAAAAAATTGAGACAAAGTATAATAAACGTAAAACATGAAAAATGACAAATTTCAAAAATGTTGACAACTTTTTTGTGAAGCTCCTTTTTATTGTTGGAAATATATATATATTTTTTTAAAATTCAATTTACTGATGATCTGATCTCAGTCGTCAAACTCTCCACTAGTTAAACTTCCTTGTTCAACAAACTGTCAGCATTTCTTCCTGTTTTGTGTACTACATAGCATCCGGACACCTGATTATCTCAACATATTTGTTGTTGGCCAAGTGAGGGAGGAAATCACGGTTCCACTCTATGTAACATGCAAATCATGATGCAGTGCGCCTATCTGCAAAGGCTACCATGTTCTACTTTATGCATCACTGTATATTCTTTCATTTCTCTGTGCACAGTAGATATAGTATATTTTTCTTTAAAAAAAGGGAGCAAATAGATTTAACGAAGTTTTATATTCCATCTTTCTTACAAATGGTAGGGTGGGTTTTGCTCTCACATTAGTTTGACACCAGTGTACCTTCAATGGAGTGACTCACTACTTATACTAGGATAAGAAAGAAGAGACTCAAGCTTGTATCCAAAAATACTTCAGAGTTCTACAATACAAAACAGTAGACAATGTAGGGTGTAAGTTACAGAAAGATGTGTTGTATGCTAAATAAATAAGAGCATTTGGTAATCATCAAGCCACTCACAAAGGACTTGACTCTGCTACCCTTTCTCATAGAGTCGCTTCCCATTCTGTAAAGAGTCCCATTGGTTTCCCAATGTTTTCTGTTCTGGAAATAAGGATGAAATTCAATTTCCTCTTGCATAAAAGCCTCTTAATGTTATAAACTTTTTTATTCTCTTTAGCAAGAGGAGTAAACTGCTCAGGACCCTGAAAGCCAGTCAACCAATTGATGAAATGTGAAGGCAGGGCAATAAACTGTGATGAAATTTGCCCAGTGCTCTAATTTAGTGAAAGATTTAAAAATTCACATGTAATAAAAACAAGGTGATTAGAAGCTGCCATTGCTGAAAGCAGGCAGAAGAGAGGCTTACTGGCATATGCTAGTAAAAGAATAAATAGGCAACATCTCTCATTTTCTCTCGGCTAATATCAGAACAACTGCACCTCAAGGCAGGATCAACAGTGCAATCTTCTGACCGAAAGAAAGATGAGTTCATAGGTCAATTGATATCTGTTCTAAGATACGAACAATAGCCCATGCAGTTGACAGTGATGCAATGAGTTACTAGCACTTGTATACTTTAGCTTATTTTAAGAAGTTAAAAAGAATCATGGAAAGTCATATGTTGTGGGAGAGGAGGCCATGTGTTGTGTTTCCAGATTGTTGCAATTCTCTGATGCCCCCTGGCTCCTCACATCAGTGATTTAAAAAAAATAAATCCTGATTTTACCAGAGTGCGAGTTTTTCAAATCTCGGTATCCAATAGTACAGCCTTAGAGGGAGATTACTGGTATGGAAAGTTCTAGCAAAGAAGACAACCCCAGACACCTACAAGCAGAGCAGGTGTCCTTGAATGGTATGTGCCACATTTGCCCAAAATGTAACCTGAAGACCAAATGTTGCCTATTGCTGATCTCATTTTGAGTTATGAAGCGTGACTCAGAAGTCTTGGCATACAGTCTTTGTTCTTGATCTAAGCGAAAGTCTATTTGGGTCAAGAGAGACTACTGCATGCTGGGACCTGTATTCTTTAGGGCTGCAACTCCGCACTCCAGAGGAGAGCATGAAATCTGCTCTTTAACAGGAACAGTTGGGTTGTGTGTGTCAGCTCCTGTGTCAAGATGAGCAAAAACTGGGAACCCAGCCCCTACATTAGTAGTTGTGCCATTACACTTTCACTAAATTCAGTGGGAGTAATGGATAGGCCCTTCAGAATTAGGCCCTTGCCTGGGACAAGGAGAAGTGCGGTGGCTGCCAATACACAGTGTGCGTGTGGTTTTTGACAGGATGAAAGGGGTTTTAAAGAGAGGAGATGTATTTGAATACAAGGCCAGTCAATAAGTAGTATTAGTGAATGCCTCTCTGTATCCAGCATCACTGATATTGAGCTTTGGAAACCGGATATAGGAGATTTCAAATTAAAACAAAACAAAAAAGAGAGAGAGAAGAAAACTCTCTTCCCTGTAATTCAGCATATTGCTTGGAAAATCTGTGTTTTACATCTGTTTGCCATAGAAATCAATGGGCATCCCTTGTGGCTCATAGAAACAGATTGCTGGAAACAGGACGCTATCTTGGAAAGAGGAAAGTATATGTGCCTCCTCTTGGGTAAAACTTAGGTAGTATAAGTGATGTGGCAGGAGAGCTTTTAGGGATCAGACACAGAGTCAAGTCAGAGTCTGAATGATTGGTTAGTGAGGAGAGACATGAGAGCAAAATCCTTTCAGATGAGCTGTCAGACAGCTGATACTCACTTACTGTATTGGGCTCCACAGAATGTATGGGGTTCTAAAGACAACCCTGATACAGGAATGAGGAGCTCCATCTGTCCCACTGTCTGCATTACTGGCTTTATGGTGATGGATATAGAGGACCCAACTCTCCCTTCACTTCTGCCTAAAACTTTACTGAGTGTGCGCTCTGGTAACTGAATGAAGTCCCTTAGTTTTCTTGTTTGCCTCCTTGATGCTAAAGAGGCTGAACTGAGCAGAGCATTTCTTGCTAATCTGTAAGCACGTGAAGTGTTTACTGCCTTTTTTTTACATCAATCTTCACTAAACAGGGAAATTGTGACCTGGTGCTTAACAGAATCAATATTAACAAGGGAGAAGGATCTCGGGAAAGAACAGATTAAAGAGTACTTCAGATAAATTAGATGTATTCAAGTTAGCTGGGCTGGATGATACTCGCCCTAAAGTACTTAAGGAAGTAGCTGAAGCAATTTCTGAACCATCAGCAATTATCTTTGTGAATCATGGAGGATGGGCGAGGGGCCAGAGAAGGGCAAACATAGTAACTGTTGTCGAAAAAGGGGGGAAAGGAAGACCTGGGGGATTATTGACCAGTCAGCCTAACTTCAATACCTGGAAAAATACTGAAACCAATTATTAAACCATCAGTTTGTTCAAACTTGGAGATAAGTAATAGCCAACTTTGCTATATGCTGGCTGGTGACTGGGTAGCCATTGCCATTGACAGAGCAGAAATGCAGGTGCCAAACTGAAGTCAGAACTGCTGAAGCGATAGCAGTGATTTAAGTCGGGTCCGCACTAGGAGATGAGGGGGTGGTCCTAGTCAGAGGTGCCATTAACTAGGGAACTGGGGCAATTTATATGGCCCTTCTGAGTGCCTCACAATCTTTTAAGACATTTCTTCTCACAACACTCATATGAATAGGGTAGAGCAGTATGATTATTCCCATTTTACAGGTGAGGAATTGAGGCACAAAGTTCATGGAAGCACGGAGCAATGCAAGGACTGGAACCCAGGTCACAAGTTAATATCCTAACCATGATACAATCCTTCCTCTCAACAGGGCAAACTCATTCTCAGGGCAGTATCTGCCACTGGGCTGCTGTGTAGCACCCAGTGGAATTTAATACTGCCCTCCCCGATGTAAATTCCTGAGAGAAAAGGGGTGCAGTGGAAACTGTACTTGTCATCCTCTAGTTTGAATCCCTCTACCCCAGTGAGCAGTGGCACCTGCTGGTACAGGGAAGTGAAACTTGTAGTTCTGTACTGTGAGGTTGAATCTGGCCTACTGTAAATCGTGATGTGAAATCGCTAACAGGTGGCGAATTTGGATATGGAAAAAATTATTAGGGCTAAATTTTTCCCTTGGGTTGATGCGCACAGATTCCAAGATTCCATTTATTTCAGTGGGAGTTGTGTGCATGTTTGCAAAGGAAGAACACGACTTTAGTTATTCAGACAGATGTATTCCTTTCTTATAATAAAGAGTAAGCAAGAACTTGGACAGCACTCTACATTTACGTGACATATCCGTGATGCACTCTTTACTACTTAATGACGGTGCTGGGATTTTAATGTCTATAGGGGGAGAATACTGTATCCAACTTACATTAAAATAGGGCCAGCCTAGTGGCTTGGCAGAAGCTCTGCTAGCTGTAGCATGGAAGATCCAAGCTTTGTAAATGAGTTTGGGTTCTTCCCTCCCTGGGTTTGGAAATCTAAGTACAAGTGGGGGAAGGATGATGAGTTATTGCTACTTAAGCCGGCCAGAGTCTTTCACCCAAGTCTGTCTGGGTAGCAAAATAACTTCATAACCGCTGTCTCATGAGGGGAAGAGGTTAAAGGAATGAGGAAGTGCCTCAGGTATAGATGGGAAGAAAGCAGGTGTCCCCATCAACAAAAACAAAGTTCAGTAGATATAAGAGAAAAGTAGCGAGAAGGAGGGAGGGAAAGTATTGAAGAGGTGACTCTCTAGCAGGAAACAACTACAAGACTAACCACCAATGGTCTCATTTATCCCTCACTCACGCTGGTGTAAATCCAAAGTAAACCCATGGAAGTGACTGGAGTTACACAGAGTAAAACCAGTGTATGTGAGATTAGAATCTAACATGACAGTAAAACTACGTTTTTATGTATGTTCTTAACCTAGTATAAAACAAAAAGGGAGGGAGTGGGTTCAGAAAGCTATGGAAGTGGCAATGGACAATGTAGAGGCAACTTGAATGGATCAGTGAAATGTATATCGTTTCACTAAGGGCCTGAAAGAGCAGAAAATATCCTGCTTCTTCTTATCTGAGCAAGCACTGCAAGGCTGTGGATTCTGGTTCTGCTGCAGTGTGATTTACTCAGCACAAAGCAAAAGCCCCAAACAGAACAAACCAATACTGACCTACACAGAAGACAGTTGTGCAGCTGCCTTGAGATCATGTAAATATTAGTTCTCTGACTTCTATGGTCGTCTGCTCCTGATTTTCAGACTTTTAAACTCTTCGCTGCTGCTGCTACAGCAAAATGCTTCAACTCTAGGCTTAGGCCTTTGCCGTCGTTTCTGTGTCTAACTCCACTGCGTGGCTGCCTGCCCTTATGGGAATGTATAGACAGAGTTAAGATGAGACTTTCATGGGTGCAGATTATTCCTCAGCTGGCTCCTGCAGCGTTTCGTGGCCTTTCCTCTGGAGAAGACAGTACTGGCCACTGTTAGAGAGATAATGCTGGACTAAATGGCCCACGGGTCTGATCCAGTCTGGCAGTTCCTGTGTTCATCTGCTGCTAGACTGCATATAGACTTCTTTGCAGGGGGAGCAGCGTTACTTAAGATAAAATGGAAATGACAGGAGTAACTGCTCCGTTCCTACCCTGACCAGTTTTAAAGGGTATAAATAGATCTGGCTGCGCATAGCCCTTTTCTTGCTCATATTTCCAGAATGAAGTTGTCAACCCAGGAAAACGCCAGTAGTTTTGCTCAACAGCCGCTTTACAGCCCAGTTCAGCCAGGTACATAAGCACGTGCCAAACTTTTAAGCTGGAGAATAGCCCCATTGGCTTTAGTGGGACAACACTCGCATTTTAAGTGCCTTGCTGAATCAGAATAGAAATTTCTTCCTCGGGTTCTTGCCATGTGATCAGTTGAGGAAGAACTGCACATCAGGACTTTTAACGATGCTCAGTGGAATCTTCCTATGGCCTACCCAAAATCTGATTGTCGGATGTAGAGTCGTTACGGAAGGCTGAATTAAGGTACTTCACAGCTGCAAGATGATGATCCCTATTAACACATCCTTAGAGCAAAGATTAGTCCAGGAGGCCATAAACTTTCCGTGAGACAAGAGCCCCAGAGGCAAATCCTGCTGGGTTAGGCCTTTGAGGATTCCCTTATTATAAATATAAAAACACTACTGTATTTTCCTGAATAGGTGTGCAACATCAGGGTCTGAAGGAACATTGCTGGTAGCTGTAGGGTAAAACAGCTGTATAGCCAGCACTTTGAAGCTGCAGCTTGGGCTGGAGCATGGGCTCTAGACTGAAGCCTGTGGATGTCAGAGCGTGAGCTCCAGTCTGGCCTACAACTTCAAACCCATTAAAGCCTGACTCAGTGGAGTCCTAGAACCATCAATCTTCATGATAACAGAGATCATAAGTTCCAGTGCTTCCCCTTTTCAGAGACAGCCCTCCAGACGTGGAAAAGGAATGGGCACTGAGGATGGTTCTCCCTACACAGGAAACCATGCTGCTTTCGAAAGGAGCAGGAAAGGTCAGAAAAATAAAATTAAAACATTGCGGTCCCTTCAAGACAAATGCAATGAGTAGAGTAGCTGTGGGTCTGTCTGCACTGCAGTATATGCTCAGCATTGTTAGAACTGAATTTAGCAGACTGGCTTTGTTAACCTAAGATTTGAGCAGCCTTTGTAACCCCGGGTTAGGAATTGTTGAACCATGGGTCCCAGTCTGGGGTTCCAGTATATGCGCTGCATTATGCAGGCCCGAGTCCAACCACCCATGTCCAAGAGTTTGTAGCTGCCTCCCAAAATGTGGCTGCTGTGGCCCCTTTTTTGTGGCGCAGTGTGGGAAAACTGGACTGTCCATCAAACTTGGCTGCCCAGAGGACAAAGAAAGTCAGCCCACGGGGTACTTTGGGCAGACTCCCAGAGCACAAGTCTCGTGGGGTTGTGTCTACACTGCAGAGCAGTAGAGTTTGAATCCTGTGTCCCTGCTTGACTCAGGCTTGGACCCTACACCTGGGACCGAGCCTTGGGTTAGCCTGATTTGCGTGTAGACAGAAGTGGTAGGTTAAGGCTGAGCCTGAGTTTGAACCCTAGGCTTACATTGAAATGTAGATATACTCAGTCTATTCTACGGCTTTCTGTTGTTGTTTGCAGTGGTGTTGTAGCTGGGTTGGTCCCAGGATATTAGAAAGAGAAGGTGGGTGAGGTAATCTCTTTTATTGGACCAATTTCAATTGCATAGCTCAAAAGCATGTCTCTTTCACCAACAGAAGGTGGTCCAATGAAAGAGATTACCTCACCTACTCTTTCTATAGCTTCTAGGCAGAATTATGGAAATCTCATTTCATTTTTTCAAAACCACTTTTAGGTTGTCATTTTCTCCCTTCCGCTTGCTTTCTTGTTATCCAGGTGTCTAATTCTACGGCTCCTACTCACTAAAATAACCCATTGATGTCAATGAATCTGTTCCCATAACAGTCATGTGATCACCCGCTATGGGTGTGATACGTGCCTTGAGGAAAATGACTGCCGTAAGAGTTCAGAGTATTTGGGAGAATGGGACTTGTCATAGTCAGATAATAAATAATTTGCAATGATTAGAAGTCTGCTTGTGGAAGTTTTGTAAAACGCCAGCATCATAGTCTCTACACAGAGCTCAAGCTGCAAGCATTTTATTTGCCAGTTTGGGCTGTTTTCTTGCTTCAAAAACATAATGGGAATATCAGGTATTTAAAGTGCACCCCTAAGCCGTTGATGTTCAGCCTAATGATTATGAGTACTATTCAAGCGGCCAACATTATTTCAAGTTATTTTTTGCCCCAAGTCAAACCACAACAGGATATCTTGCTGTACTGTGTATATGATCCAATGGAACTTGAAGTCTTCATACAAATATATTCCTAAAACAAAAGTTGGCAAATAAGACAATAGAAAAATTAACTATTTAATACTCTATTAGACCATTATGATATATTATCACTTTCTAAAAGTCAAAATCTGCTTGCCTCATTCACTTGAGTAATCCTTGCACTTTGCTAGGACCATTGGTGTGAATAACACACACATGGCTCATTAATGTATATCGTGTTAAACTCACACATTGACTGAAACTGATGTTACAGCAGGGATCATTTTGGCCCTAAAGACCAGATTCTTAACTGGTATAATCAGCATTTCTCTGTTGATGTCAATGGAGTTAAGTCAGCTAAGGATCTGGCCCCAAATCATTAGTTTTCATTGAGTCTGATCCAAGCCTATTTAATTCAATGGGAATCTTTCCATTGATTTCAGTGGGCTTTGTATCAGGCCCTACATTTAATTTTCTACACCCACAATTTTTATGTTTTAAATGACATTCACTACACCATGCACATAATTAGGTATATTTATATGTATATGTGTTTCTAAGATAAGTGCATCTTGTAGGTTACTAAAGTTGCAGGCTAGCTACCAAATGAAAAGCCCAGTTCCCTAGGGATACTTAAAAATATTTCCAGAAACAGGAAAGAAGTGGTACTGGTATTATATAAATCCCTAGTTGCTTGACTCACAGCTGCAAGGAAAAACAATATTTTTAATACCATAGAGTTTATTCTACTTTATTATATAACAGTACAATGGAAAGCGAGATCCCACTTTTCCCTACTGTGTAGCTAATATTTCTCTGATTAATTTCTTGATAGAGACAGCAGCGCAATGGAAAAGATAAAACATGGATAGTTGAAATAAAAACATAAAATACTGTACATCACAGTGGTTTGAGAACAAGAATGAAAATTAGATATTAAAACCTAATTATTTGCATCTTTATAGGGGCTGATGGAGAGTTAAAGATATATTGGTTTTCCAGAGTGACATCAGTTCTGTCTGTCTGCTTTTGAAAGGCCAGTTATGTGAACTTTATAATACTTCTTTCCCATCACTGTATAATTTTGGGTCAAGAGGATCCTAGTGAGTGTCTTTTGAACCCAAGAACTCCTTTTCACCTTTTCCCTGTCCCATCTTCTGGGACACCTGTATGCTTAGGTTTTCATTCATCTGAATGCTGCTGGAATACCCAAGGCAGTATGGGATAGCCCACAGCCTTGTGGGCAGTGTTTGTAGAGTACTCTCTTTAGACTGTATTCACTTATGTAGGCCTCAATCCTGCAATCAGCTCTTTTAGCATGGACAACTTCAGCTTTGCAGAAGCCACTGAAACCAGCAGGGCTCCTTCAAGTATGGTTGTCAGTGTCATCCCATTTTCTGGGTGCCTCCCCTGTTTTCTTCTGCTGCATTTTTGACTTGTCTTCCTTCCTCACTCAGTGCTCTTACTTCATGGTATGTATGCTCAGGGCCTCCCAGAGGACTCCAAGGGCCTGGGGTCTTTGGCGGCGGGGAGCCCCAACTTCGGCAGTAAGTCATAAGCGAGGGGTCCTTCCACTCTGGGACCCACCGCCGAAGTGCCTCGAAGACCCGCGGTGGGGGCCCCCACTGCTGAATTACCACCGAAGTGGGACCTGCTGCCAAAGTGCAGCTGGGTCTTGGGCGGTAATTCGGCGGCGGGAGGCCCCTGCCATGGGTCTTCGGGGTACTTCGGCATCGGGTCCCGGAATGGAAGGGTCCCCCGCTGGTGAAGACCGGAAGCAGCAGAAGCTCTGGGGGCCTGGCCCCAAAAAAACTCTCGTGGGGGCCCCTGCAGGGCCCGGGGCAAATTGCCCCCTTGCCCACACCTCTGGGCAGCCCTATGTACTCTATCCCAAGCACAGCTGGCAGCTTAGGCTGAAAACCAGATCATACACTCAGGGACATGAGTGGAGGTGGTGAGCTGTTTCTCTTGTCAGCTTCCCCCAGGCAGTTCTTCTCTGTGTCTCATCTATGCACTGACCATCCCAACCTTCTTCACCAGCTCCCTCACTTCCTCTCAGCTCTTTCCCATGCAATTAGTGCTGTTGAGATTACTGAGAACACTCAATGGTGGCTCTGCAGGAGCAGTCTATACAGTGGCTATATCTAAACTTGTCATTCCCAGCTTGAGTAGAGCTGCTCTTGTTGATTGAGCACACTACAAATAGTGGTGTAGCCAGGTGGCCCTGGCGAGCTGCCCCAAGTCTGGACAGGTTTGTATAAAGGGCTGCTCACCACTGCCCATGCAACCACAGCTGTGCTACTAATGTTAGCATGCTAGCTTGATGATAGCTAGTGCGAGAACATGTATGTGAGCTGGAAACCACACCCCTAGCTCCATGCATAGACATAACTACTGGGTGCACAATATATGTATAATACGACATGTATGGTATATTCAACGAGGTCAAGTTTACTTCCTTTCAGATGCCTCCAGCCTCCCATTCAGTTAACCAGGGACACTATTCCAATAACCATCCTGATTAATGACTGGCCCAATTACCACTGATATTCTGGGTAACTATTCCAATTAATTTATTGAGAAAAATATCACTGAAACTCTATGCAGTGCTTTGAAAATGTAAGGGTTGAGATCTTTAAGACAACAAAGGCTGTTTTGTCCAACAGTATATGTAGGTTTCTGATGATCCTCCAGGCTCTTCCTGCAACCCAGTATAATGCACATTGCTTTTATTGATGTTTTATGCAAACACCAAAGCTTTGTGAAAATGACATAAATAGTCCAGTTTGACTTAAAATAATCCAGAGACATTTTTTTCAATACACCGGTAGTTTCACATATAAAAACACGTTTTCTTCAATATTAATTAGATCGTATTATGGATAATAATGCCTGACCTTTTTGCTCAAAACAATTGTTTATATTTGGATTAGGTTTAATGGCAACTGAAACCCTTTTTCTGAGAACTAGATTGTCTTTAGGAAAATCAATGAAAATGCATAAAAAGAGGAAAAGAACTGTAGGACATGTTTGTGGCAATATCTGAAATTACATAGAATTTGGTTAAAAACAACAAGGAGTCCAGTGGCACCTCAAAGACTAACAGATTTATTTGGGCATAAGCTTTCGTGGGTAAAAAAACCCCTTCTTCAGATGCATGGAGTGAAAATTACAGATGCAGGCCTTATTATACTGACACATGAAGAGAAGGGAGTTACCTCACAAGAGGAGAACCAGTGTTGACAGGGCCAATTTGATCAGGGTGGATGTAGTCCAATCTCAATAATTGAGGAGGAGATGTCCCCTATGATTGAATTGGCCCTTTCAAGACTGGTTCTCCATTTGTGAGGTAAATCCCTTCTCTTCATGTGTCAGTATAATAAGGCCTGCATCTGTAATTTTCACTCCATGCATCTGAAGAAGTGGGTTTTTTACCCACGAAAGCTTATGCCCAAATAAATCTGTTAGTCTTTGAGGTGCCATCAGACATGTTGTTGTTTTTGTGGATATAGACTAACACAGCTACCCCCTGATAATTGATAGAATTTGATTTGGTTTCAATTTTGCTTTACAAATGCAAAACTTAGCTCAGATTCAATAAGGGATTCACAAACGTTTCATGTGACCTTAAAGCAGCCTAGGGTTTTGTATGAAAATCACATCATGATTTTTGAGGCAAAGTCTGGAGAAAATTAGTGGTTTCACCTGAAGTTTATTTTAGGAGTCTATGGACACCCCATATTCAAAACAAAATTCCAGGGAGTGGAATTCCAGTGACTAAAACTGGACAAAATGGTTTAGCATCGCAGTACTATCACAGTGAGACTTTATCTATAAAATTGAAGCCTGGAACTTTGTGGCCCAGATCATGCCCCTGAAGAGCAACAGTGAAAATGCTGAGAGCTCTTTGAGATCCTTAACTACAGCATTATAAGCCTATTGCTGTCATAAATAGGGGTTGAGATTGGAGTGGCCCTCATGCCCATATTTGACTAAAGTGCCATCCATTGATTGCTAAGCGATGTTGCAGGAATGGAATGCATAGTCCCAATTCAAGACAGCACTTATGTATGGGCTTTACTTTTAAGTGCTGCTGTGAAAAGAGACAATTTCCTTAATACTGGCCTCTGTCTACTTGTAAATCAAGGACATCAGGAACAGCCTGAATTCCTTATTTCATGTGAAAATCAAAGAACAGCTTCACAAGAACTGGATATATTTCAAGATATAATTAATCTGGACCAAGGGTATGATCTTCCACTTGCCAGAGTTTATGGAACTGTTCTTTAATTCTCACTGCAGGTGGGAAAGTCAGGTCACATCATCAATTTTTGTCTATTGATATAAAACAGTCAGGTTTCCTGGTGTTTCCTTATAGGAAAAATCTGTGCTTGTTATAATCTTTGTTCATTCTCTTCAAGAATACCTTAATTGGAGTATGGTTATTTTCATTACCACAGTGGATGGCAGCTGAGTCTGAATCCAGCTATAGGTTAACTTAACAGGCTTTCCTGACTAGAAATTTGATTTCCACCAATGTCCGTTATGAAAGGCTTTTTGGATTTGTGTGTGTTGACAGTGGTACAGACCCTCACCCCGACTGAGGAAACAAAGGCCTTTACACCCGACACCAGTCTCTGGCTCCTGGTGTTGACTACCTTTCCCATCTGCTCTGGAACATGAAGCTATTCCCCTCCATGGCTTTAAATTCAGGTGGGCCACCTTTGGCATATCACACAATCAGCTGAGCTGACCATGTAACAAGAGAACAGTGGTGTCGAACGTGGAGGGTTGCAATGCCTCCATGAATGGCAGCCCACAGAAAATACACTTTATATTAAGATATCCCAAACCAGTACAACTGATGCGGAAATGCTTGCCTTTGCCACACCCAGGTAATGGATGAGAATCTTTTAGTGACCTCCTATGTCATTGGCATCCCTGATAACTCGTGTCTCCTCCTTGGCCTTTAAGTTTCTCCCGTTATGCATACATAGTCTGCTGCAACACACCCTACTGGGAGAGGACACCTCAGTCCATGTCCTTTTGAGTGAAAATAATGTGTGGTTTGGGGCTTCACATGTACCTGTGTGCCCTGCCTCTCTCTCCTTGGAAGTTTTGAAAGACTTGGCTTTGTTGAGGGCAGATGGCATGAAACAACCATACAATAGTAGTTTTTCTTAAAAAACAAAATGCGTTCAAAATGGAGAGACAGTCGGATTAAAACAAAGAGTTGCATAACATACCTGTGCTGTGATGGGGTTTACAAGCCCCAAGCAAAACACAGGCAGGAAGAGTCTGCATATAGATTAGGAAAGACAGGCCCACAACTGCTGTAGCTAATGAGGACAAGCCCAAGACTAAAGAGGCTGGGACAGGAAAAGAAGGGCAGAAGGGATTAAGATAGCAAGGGAGCAACACTTGCTGCCAAAGGCGCTAGCACCAGCCTGCCTGTGAGAGACTCATAATCTCCTGGAAGTACAAGGGAGCTAGCAGGAGATGGAAGCCTTGATGACCAAGGGATTTTTGATTTATTTGTTATGTTTATGGACTCCGCCTTTTTTCTGATTTGATTTAAGCCACTGCTGTTTGGGTCCAGGATTGACCCAGGCCACTTGAGCTGGGACTTTGCACAAGGCAGTGTCCATCTCCGCTGACAATATCTCAACTGAATACTTTGTCAAATCCCAATGCTGCAGATTCCACTTAGCTTTAGCTACAGAAAGGAAAGAACAATCTCACATGCGTAGAAAGCAGGTCTCTTCTCTGGCCTCCCCTCATCATGCTGACAGCCTGTCACTGCTGTGTCCAGACAGCTTCATTTTTTTGTCTCTAAGATCTGTTTATTAACCCCTCGATCCAGGGCAACATCCCATCTAAAACCATTTTCTGAAGATAAAACACACACCAGAGGTTAGTGAGCAGTTGCCTTGCCTAGTAGATTGTTTAGGGAGAGGAAGAAAGTTATTTTTAGTTGTGATTAATAGCTGCTTTTCAAATAATTAACTACTGAAACCAAGATCACACATTTCATCTGTATCCAAATCTCTCTTTAAACTTTAAAATAAATTTCCCTTGCTTTGAAACTTAAATTATTGATAAATCCCAAGCCCTCTGTTGCACCCTCATCTGAAGTTGTGTGTTCAGTTTTGATAGACTCACTTCAAGGAAGAGGTGACTTCAAAAAGGACTAGAACAGAGCAATAGTGCAATGGGTGGGTATTGTGAAACTTGGAGCTGGGCTGCAGTGAGATTGCTTGCATGCTCAAACTCAGATGTTTGCATGAACAGACAGCTATTTAGGCATCTTGGTGGCTATTTCCAAGTGTAAATGCCCAATTTATGAACCCAGCCACAGCATCTATATGCATATTTATGCACAAGAATTTCATGGTTTTGAAAATCTAATTCTGAAAAAGCTAGTCTAATATATTTTTATTACAGGGTTAATTCAAATTACCACAGAGCAAAGAGAGAGGGCAACACTCAAGTCATTAATTAATAAGAATAATAATGAAGATTAATGTTATAGGTGTTTTTAATGGATCTATTAGAATGCTAACTAGAAAGAACAGTCTTACCCTCTGTAAAAGAAGACCCAAATTGTGGACAGGAACCCATGTGCACTAATCTGTCCTAAAAGAGGTATGAGACAAGGGGAAGGAAATAAAACTGGAACCAAGAAAAATGTAATGTCTAAATCTGTATATCAAATAGTGACAGATAAAGTTCTTTCCTAAAGCTGCATCAATCAAAGCATACCCAGAAATGTTTCCACTCATCTTGGGGGAACTAAAGAAAATGAACTGAAAATATTTTTTGCCTGAAGCAGACCTCAGTAACTTATTTAACTGTCTAGTTTGGTATTTCTAGAAATATTACTGTCTTTGAGAGCTCTGTAATAATTCTGTACCAGGCTAGCTCTCTGCACCATATTATTCTCTCTCTCTAAATTAATTGCTTTTCAGTTCACAGCTGCTGCTGTGGGTAGTAATCATTTTCAGCAGAACATGCAGAATTTTCTGGCAATTACGCTATTTAATGATTGGTTACAGATAAATACACGTTACAGAAAGTATGAGAGAACCTAGATTCAGTTCCTGGCTCGGGCTCTGACATGCTGTGTGTGTTCTCTGGGTAAATCATGCTATCTCTCTGTTTCCCCCATGCATGCTTTGTCTCTCTTGTCTAGTTAGGCCATGTCTGCACTGCAAAATTATGTTGGTCTAACTTTCATCGGCATACAGCCACCACAGTTATAAAATCGCTTGTGTGTGCACACTTGGTTCTTTGTGCTGGCAGTGCACATCCTCACCAGGAGTGCTTGCATCAATTGTGTTGCCAGTGTGGAGCATTGTGGGATGGATCCTGGAAGGCAGTAACAGTCGATGTAAGGAACACACTGTCTAGAGTGACCAGACAGCAAGCATGAAAAGTCGGGATGGGGGTTGGGGGTAATAGGAGCTCATATTTAAAAAAAACAAGCAAAAAACAAAAAAAACGCATCAGGACTGTCCCTATAAAATTGAGGCATCTGGTCACCCTAACTATACACTGAGTCGACCTAATTAGTGTGACGCTACGTCGCTTGGGGAGGTGATGTTACTAAATCAGTGTAGACAGGAACTTATGTTGGCAGGAGCCAAATTTAAGTGAAGACACTTGCTCAACTAGGTTGATACAAGGCCGCTTACATTGACCTGACCCAGTAATGTAGACCAGGCCTTAGATTATAAACTCTTTAGGGAAGGATCTGTCACTTACAGTGACTGTACAGCACCTCACACAATAGAGCCTTGATCTTGGTTGGGAACTAGTGAGACATATAATATGCAGTAGACATACAAAAAAATTCCAAAATCAGATTTCCAGAAATGTCTATATGCCAACCTTAACCATTCCAAGTAGTGCCTACCTCCTGATCCTATGTGATCTCTAGGCCTCAAAATCTTGGTTTTGCTGGGTTTTGCCTGAGTCCTGCAAACATCTACATGTGTGGAAGCAATGGGATTACTCACAGTAGTAACATTACTCAAGTGCATAAGTGCTTTTAGTACTGAGTCCTTAATCTGAGACTGTAACTGCCATTGATCTAAGTGTATGATTACAGATAACAGACTATGAGGCTTAGTTAAATGAGTGCCTAAAGATAGGCCCCTAAACCGTAGATAACCACCTAAATAAGAGACTTCAGTAAGTGTGCAGCACCTCTGAAAATCAGGCCACATACTGGGGAGTCTAAATAGGGTGATGGCTTGGACATCACTCCCCCATCCGTTTGCTGTGATGCTGCAGTCCTCCAGGAAGTCCAGCAAATTGAGGAAAACCACAGAGGGCACCAATCCTTAGATCTTGTCTGTCTGCTGGATCAGAAGGAAGGCTCTCAGCCATAAACTGTTTATGTATCCCAACATCTTTTCTTTGTCTGCTTTGTCTAGAGCAGGGGTAGACAACCTATGGCACACGTGCCAAAGGCGGCACACTAGCTGATTTTCAGTGGCAGTCACGCTGCCCGGGTCCTGGCCACCGGTCCGGGGGGCTCTGCATTTTAATTTAATTTTAAATGAAGTTTCTTAAACATTTTAAAAATCTTATGTACTTTACATACAACAATAGTTTAGTTATATATTATAGACTTATAGAAAGAGACCTTCTAAAAACATTAAAATATATTATTGGCACACAAAACCTTAAATTAGAGTAAATAAATGAAGACTTGGCACACTACTTCTGAAAGGTTGCTGACCCCTGGTCTAGAGAATCCCATCTGAACCTTTGAAGAGACCGTGAATAGGAAATCTGTCAGATAATGGGTCTCCTGCCCAGGGCATAGGCGAAGCTTCGAAGAGCTGATAAGCTGAGAAATTACATTAGCACATCCCTTACTTCAAGAGAAGTTACATACAATGTCACAGTAACACAATTTTATTTTTAATACGATGGACCCCAAAGGTATTAAAGTTAATTCAGTAAGATTGAACTTAATTCAATAAAGTTTGCCCATCATATAGCAGGAAATTGCCACATGTCCCACTAACTTGGCTACAATGCTACTTTTATTCATTGTGGGTAAATGTCACCTTAGTTGTGAGGCTTTCTGAACTAAGTTCTACCACATTAGAGCTATGCTTAGGGTTGTAGATGAAGCCATTTACAGGGGTTTCTTTTCACACCATAACACAAGGCCTGTCTAAATCAGCATTTCCCTCATAGACTCTGTTGTTCTCTCATTCTGCATTGGGTCTTTCACAAGGTATTTGTTTGTCACTTCTTGTGAATGCCAGTCAGCTTTCCGAGCTTCATCAAGGTTGAAGTCACATTGTCGAAGGTTAAGCATGTGGGTCCACAAGGGCTGGTGCAACTTCAAGTGTTGGTGAGGGACATTACTGAGGTTCTGGTGGATGGGGAGATGTTCTTTTTCCTCAGTTTGCTGGACTTCCCAGAGAGTTATGGTATCATGGAGAATGGGTGGGGGAGTTACATGTGACAACATGGGCATCCAGGCTGTTGGGGTCGACTTGTGGGCTCCAGTAATGCACTGCATTACAGTGTTCCATTGGACATCAACAAGTTGAGTGTGGTTACTTCTGGTTCATACCGGTGCACAGTACTTGGGCTATGGTCCATACACAAGTGCCACTGCTGAAGTCTGCAGCACTGATGCTGATCCTCCCCATCTTCCCACTTTCTGGACTGGGTGGGCCCTTGTCTTCATCTTGGTGGGGACCTTCTCCAAGTGGTTGTGAAAGTTTAGCATGCGGTCCAGTGTCAGTCCACAATAAGTTGGAGTGGGGTCATGTCACAGTATTCCCACGGAAGCTCACTTTCAGGTTGCATTTGGCATTCCTGGTATCAACATGGAATTCAGTGACTGTTTTGTGGGGGTTTGGCTTTAGCATCCATTTCGGAAACATTCCTCTATGGTGTTTAGGTCCCCATTCAAAGTTGACACAGTATTGTTGAAGCTGGTTGCTTGTGTTGCCAGGGCAAAGGTCATATGCAAATTTGTGCAACTTCATTGGCAGGATGTTACTCATATAAACATTGAAGAGCATGGGCGTGTGGCAGTCTGTTGTTGAGGAACCAGTGTGAGCTGACTTTGTTGGCTCCAAATGGACACACAGCTGCCTATTGCTCAGCATCATCCATAGCAGCTGGAATGTTTTGAGGCAGGAGATGATCCTTGCAAGCTTCAGCATCAGGTCTTTAATTCATGCTGCAGGCCAATGACAAGTCTACAAAAGCTGCACCAGTCTTGGATTTCTTCTGGAATCCAGCCTCAATGTGCATTGTAAGGGCCAAAACTTGGTCGTAGCATCCGCATTTAGGCCAGAATCCTGCTTGTTCTTTGATTGAAAGAGAGGGCTGATTCTCCGGAGGATGATACATTCCAGAAGTTTGTAAGTCATGCACAGGAGTGATATTGGCCTATAGCTTTCCGGGTTATCATTCAGCTTGTCCAGTTTGAGTATAGCAGTGACCACTGCCTCCCTTCATGCTTTTGGGATGCATCTGGATTCCATGGTTTAGTGTACAACTTCACCAGCCATTGGAGTCCCTTGGGACCTAGATGATGAAGAAATTCTTCAGGGAAAACTATCTCCACCAGCTGCCTTCCCTTTCTTCATTGAGACAAAACCCTCCTTTACTTCATCTGTGCTGATCGCGGTGGGGTCTTGTGGAACAATTGAGGTCATTGTCCGGTGTAGTTGATGACAGATTTGTTGCTTGGTGTTGGGCCTTTTGGGCTCTCCACCAACACAGGGAATAATAGTGAACTAATGAACACTGTGTCTGCCACACGGCCTGGTAAGGGCTTCATGCTCCTCTCTGCCTGAGGATCTGTCTGCATCACTGTAACGTAGAATCTGTCAAACTTTGATCAGTCTGGTTCCCTGAACGTCTGTCTATTTATATAAAAGACAAACAGCTGTTCAAAAAATACACTTATGACTTAAATGATGAAAAAGCAAAACATCCCTTCACTGCATCCGAATGGTTTAATTCCCCTCATAGATTCACACAACAGAGATTAACTTTGATGTTCTTTCCTTCCATCTCTCACCAAAGCATGTGCAAGTTGTAGAAAGAGGAGGAGCTAAGCAACACTATTGAATAAGTTAACAGTTAGGAAACAGTAAAATGGCTATTTCTAGTTACAAACATCTCCTTTCTAACTGAAAAGATCACTTCTTACATGAGCAGTAGAGGGAAAAGTGAGTGTTTCATGCTTCTGTTGTTACTATTTGTTTTATCTCTGTGAAGCTGACATCAGGATTTCAGTTTCCTGTGCGAATTGCCTGGCAGTTGCCCTTAGATTGTGAAACATGAGCAGCAGCTAACACAGACCTTTGGTTTGAAATGCTTAGAAATGCTCTTTCTATATACACGTCCCTGCAGGATTGAAAAAAGGAAGAAAAGAGTTCAAATGTCATTTCCACTTCTTACAGAGTTTAAAAAAATCAATGTACATCATTTTCATCAGCCAGCTAAATGGTAAACTCTTTGGTTGTCATCCAATTCTCCAACCAGAAAATAAACATTAAGCAAATGCACCACTATGTTCTTTCGAGTCTCTGGGTAAAATGGGAAATGGCTCAATGATACCTAAGCAACTGAAGTGGGCAGATAGACATGCATCAAATGTCTCCATCAGTTCTTCTGGCAACAGCAAGTTGTTGGAAGAGCCAGCGCTGGGCGTCCATGCAACAGGGAGAGCTGATGTTCTTAGAAGTAAGATGCTGGAGCTGAGAAGAAAAGAGGAAGAGTTGTGAGAGAGCAGATGTCACATAGCAGAGATCTACGAGCAGCTGGCTGAGCCAACCAAAGCCACTGCTAACCTCACCAAGAAACTTCACCACAAGTGTCCCCAGTTGAACAAGCTGTTAACACCCGGGCAAGGAACTCCCTCCCTTCATCATAAAGTGGCTGTTAGGATCAGCCAAGCTGTCTCAGACTTGTTCTCTGTTAACAGGAGAGATGCTAAAGAAGGCATGTCTGCAAAGCCAAAGACCAGGACGTAGGATCTGTGCAAACAGCCCAAAATTTCCTTTCAAAATGCAAGACTCAGGTGATCTCGTTCCAGGGCACTTGTAACTATCTGGTCACTTCTACCATTGCATTTCCTCTTCCCATTAACTCACTTTTGCACAGGGCACCTTCGCTATATGTGATGGCTCAGTGTATCCATCTCTCTCAGATTTTCACATCATGCTTCTCACCATAGTGTCTAAGCACTGACTAGGTTTACACTTTGCGCCATGCAATGCAGTCAAACAATTTGGGACTTTCATTTTGCCTCATTGTTTCATAGAGTTCACTGGGCCCCACTCTGTTTGTCAGCATTAACACTGAATTTTGACAAGAGGATATGAGAGCTGCTTAGGGCTAGATTATGTCTTTAAAGGCTGATCCAAAGCCCACCAAAATCAATGGGAATCTTTCCACTGGCTTCTTTGGGCTTTAGACCAGGCCGTAAAGGCCCATCCCTCTGGAGAGGGACAGTAGGAGCTCTGCCATTCTTTAAACATGTCCCAGCCATGTCCAGCAAACTCTGCAGACTTAGAGGGAAGAGGCAGTTCTTTCCATGGCCCTATCGCTCCCTCCCTTTGAGAGAAGCCACCACTACCTGTTCCCCGGCCACTTTGTGTCTGTCTCAAGACACAAGGACAAGCAGGGGAGAAGCCCGTTTATATCTCTCTCACTCTTACATGCCAGCTCAGGTCTAATGGCAATGTGGCCCTTTAAACAGCAGGCAGCTACCACCATTCAGGCTGCAGTCCATCCTCCCTCTTCCCCTCAAATTGTAACCGCATTCTGGATTTTCATTTTGTGAAGAATTCATCTCTTCTTTGAATCTGTACAGTAAAAGATGTGATTAAAAATAATCACACTGGATTTAGCCCTCAAACATGTCTGGCATGCTATGTTAGAGGGTCGTGCATGAGCCAGAAAGGATGGATGAGTCATCCCCAGTAGCTGATGATGATAATCCAAAATAGGTTAACACGAGTAGCATCAAGCTTACAGTCCTTTGTCATTAGCAAAAATATTTGTGTTTTTGAAGGAGGGTTTTCTCCTTCACTGCTTAGCTTCTCCCATCTTGATCTTGGTAGTAAAGTCCTGCTGCTGAATTTCAGAGGCAGGGAAGCTAGGGTATGCGGAAGGAAGGTCTGACTCAAACACATCCATTACCGATAACAGCAAATAGAACACAAAAAATACAGTTCAAGTCACCCTAAGGGGTCAGGGTGTCTCTCCCCCTTGAACTAGCAGTACAGATGGAAGATAGCCATCATTGGTCCCATCTGGGAGACGTGTCAGTGGATGTCTCCAGCTCCTATGCCCCCAGAGTAAAGACTGGAGGGGATGTGCTGGGAGCAGAGGCATATTTCAGCTGCTCTCTACCGATTCTCAAGAGCTGTGCAGTCCTTTTGGGTAACAGAGGCCGCGTGGGTGAACTAGAGCAGCCTTTTGGCTACTCTTACTTATGCTGGGACTGGTAAAGACTGGCTCACAGCTCTCACTAGCTCCTTGACCCCTCCCCGCCACTCAGGTGGATCTAGGTGCAGGAAAATATCTGGCCTGGGACATGTTCTCTGAGTTTGCTCTAATGTGAAAATTTTCTTTTCAAAGTTGTAGAGGGCTTCTGAAATCCTTCCATATGTCTATGTCGGTGTCCTCAATAGATACGTTGAGTCATGGGAGTGTCCTAGATAAGTGTAGAGGAGTGTTACTAAAGATTTGAGTCTGAGCTGCACTGATGAAGACATTTCTGGCTTCTTCATCAGGCCTATATTCTGTTGCAATGAGGCCATGGGAGCCTCAGAGGCTCCATGGCCAGAAATTACACTTTTTGTCTGGCTGGGAGCCTTTCAGAGTGATTTTGCAGTACGGTTTGAGGGAAACTGACCATGCAATGCCTGTTAAGTTGCGCCGCTGATTTCACTGCAGTGAAAGTGAACCGGCCATAGAATCAGAGGTAATGATCACCTACCAGTTGCAGATTAAACAAGAGCCTTGCCTTTTACTTTGCAAAGTTGAGTTCTGAATGGTTCTGTATGGCTGTTGCTCCAACAGACAGAATGGAGGACATGGATATACTGGAGAACAGCAACAAGTCAGTTTAGATAAGACAAAGAAGGGGGGAAAAGTGAACGGTAAATATTTATTTATTTATTTATTTATTTATTTTACAATATGCCTCACTTAACTGCAAGTGTGCATGCTGCCCCTGCTAGCTGCAGAACAGGGAAATGAAGTCAAAGTTTTCCCTTACATACTGACAGGAATTGTTAGGCAAAGAGAATAACTATGTCTCAGAGGAGTGTATCTTTTAGGAGGAGAAACCATGGCAGAACTATGATGTATATGGTATTATGAAAAATCCTGTAGCATCAATGGCTCACGAAGAGGTACATTTTCCCACATTTCTGACTCTATTGTTTAAAACTGCAACCTTAACATTACATTAACAGTGTGTTTGATATGCATGCATTTGTTTCTAAAGACTAACTCATGAGAGTTAATTCGAGTTACTTCACCTTCTAAAGGTGATTCCCTCCTCCCCCTTTTTGCAGGTAGAGGAGCTGAAAGAAAATGTAGTTCTGCTGAGGCCTGGTCTACACTACACGTTTATACCGAATTTAGCAGCATTAAACTGAATTAACCCTGCACCCATCCACACACCGAAGCCCTTTATATCGATATAAAGGCCTCTTAATACTGGTATCTGTAATCCTCCCCAACAAGGGGAGTAGCGCTGAAATTGGTATTGTCGTGTCGGATTAGGGTTAGTGTGGCCGAAAATCGACGGTATTGGCCTCCAGGCGCTATCCCACAGTGCACATTGTGGCCGCTCTGGACAGCTATCTGAACACGGATGCACTGGCCAGGTAGACAGGAAAAGCCCTGTGAACTTTTGAATTTCATTTCCTGTTTGCCCAGCATGGAGTGCCAATCAGCGTGGGTGACCATGCAGTCCCAGAATTCAAAAAAAGCTCCAGCATGGACTGTACAGGAGATACTGGATCTGATCATTGTATGGGGAGACAAATCTGTTCTATCAGAGCTCCGTTCCAAAAGACAAAATGCCAAAGCATTTGAAAAAATCTCCAGGCTGTGATAGACAGAGGCCACATCTGGGACTCAGCACAGTGTTGTGTGACAAGCGTAACGGAAAGCCAAAGAATCAAATGGATGCTCATGGAGGGAGGGAGGGGGGATTGAGGACTCCAGCTATCCCACAGTCCCCGCAGTCTTCGAAAAGCATTTGCATTCTTGGCTGAGCATCCAACGCCTGTAGGGTCAAACACATTGTCGTGAGTGGTTCAGGGTATATGTCATCAATTCACACCCCCATGCCTCCCATGAAAGAAAAGGGAAAAAAATCATTTCTCGCCTTTTTTCAATGTCACCGTATGTCTACTGGATGCTGCTGGTAGACGCGGCAGCGCTGAACAGCAGCATCCTCTCCCCTCCTCTCCCTGATGGCAGATGGTGCAATAGGCTTGGTAACCGTCCTCATCATCCCGTGAGTACTCCTGGCTGGCCTTGACGAGGTCGGCCAGGGGCGCCAGGGCAAAAACGGGAATGACTCCCGGTCATTTTCTTCTTTAAGCTTTGTCTCCTGGAGATTCAGTCCTGGCTGGAATATCGAAGCAGCTGGAGGCTGCCTCGCCCTCATTTTATCTCACTAAAAAGTCAGTGTTTCTTATTTCTGCATTCTTTATTACTTCATCACACAAATGGGGGGACACTGCCATAGTAGCCCAGGAGGGTTGGGGGAGGAGGGAAGCAACGAGTGGGGTTGTTGTAGGGGCACCCCCTAGAATGGCATGCAGCTCATCATTTCTGTGGGATCTCTGGGGCTCTGACCCGGAACGGCTGTGCTCTCTGGTTCTCTGGTACACTTGCCCCATATTCTAGGCAGGACTGACTCTATTTTTAGACAAAACGTAAAGAAAAGAATGACCTGGGGAATCATTCCCATTTTTGTCCATGTGCCCCCGGCTGACCTCAGCGAGGCCAGCCAGGAGCACCCATGACAGCAGCAGACGGAGCAATAGGGCTGGTAACCGTCATTGCCAATTTCCAAAACAGCAGACGGTGCAATAGGGCTGGTAACCATCTCTGCTACCTTGCAAAGGCAAATGAGTAGCACTGCAGTACCGCGTCTGTTAGCAGCATCCAGTACACATACGGTGAGAGTGAAAAAAGGCTAAATGGGCTCCATGGTTGCCATGCTATGGCATCTGCCAGGGTAATCCAGGGAAAAAGGGTGTTAAATGATTGTCTGCTGTTGCTTTCACAGAGGAAGGATTGAGTGACAACATTTACCCAGAATCACCTGCGACACCGTTTTTGCCCCATCATGCAATGAGATCTCAACCCAGAATTCCAAGGGGCGGGGGAGACTGCAGAAACTATAGGATAGCTACCCACAGTGCAACGCTCCGGAAATGAACGCTAGACTCGGTACATGGATGCACACTGCCGAATTAATGTTCTTAGTGAGGCCACGTACACTTGACTTTATATAATCTGTTTCCAAATACCGGTTTCTGTAAAATCGAAATAATCCCGTAGTGTAGACATACCTGTGAGAGTTCTTTCCCTGCACCAGCCCAACCCCTCAGCCTGCATCATTCTTGTATGCAAAGATTCTTTGTAATTAGTAAAAATTTAGCCTGTAAACTATCTCGCAGTAGGGTTTTAAAAAAGAAGAGAGAAGCTGAAATTTTTAAGTTAAAACTAAAGGATTTATATACCTTTCTCAAACTGTTTTAAACCTTTTGTTTTATATATTTCCTAAATGGTAAGTTGTATGTTTAGTTGAAGGCTAGAGTTATTCCATCAGGTGGTTAGAGGAATTGGTCTTCAGCCCTGGAACAGATATGAGAAGCAGATCACTGAACTGGCTCCAATTAAAAACCTGGATCCGTAAATTCCTAACTAAACACACACGTGAAAAACAAAAATGGCAATGGGGTGTGTGAAGAAGGTCTATGTGGGGGGGAAATATTGTACAGTTGATGGAGGGAAAAAATAGAATAATAGAATCCTGCTTTTCTTTTCATCCCAGGCCTGGTAAATCCTGACTGAGGCGCTGGGATCAGACCTAATTTCCATGTATAAGCACCAGAAAAGTGTGTGCAGATATGCAAGTTAAGGGTGAAATTAACCTGAGTACAGAGAAGCTGCACAAATCCATTTGTCATGTCAATTTCTTTCCTCTTGATCTTCAGTATTTAATTAGCCCTTCAGAACAAGGACTATGCGGTTAACATCTCAGGCTTCTGGATTGGGTGAGAAACACAGACTGAATTTGTTTGACATTGTGGGCATGCAAAGAGCAGAATTCCTGTGAATTTCAATACTATTCACAGTAAGTGCTGAGGTATGTGTACACCTGAGAACTGGACCATACCTACAAAGTCTATTTTTAGGTGTACCAGACTTGACCATGTCCCCGAAGAATTAATTTGAAGGAACAGGTGAAATCAGTAGGTAAGGAAGAATACCTAAGTCAAACACTCTTATTACATGTATGTATTTAGTGAGATTGACCAACAGTGTTTACGTATTTTAGTAACACTTCTCTCTTATTTAAAAATATGTTTTTTGATGCTGGAATGTAAGAGACTTCAATAATGCAAAGGAGTAGTGCTCCTGAATACTGTGATGGGGCAAGGCCAGATGGCTACAGTAAAGTACTGAGAAACAGGTATGTTAACCCCAGGCTAAACAAATCCCTAGTACCCTGGTAACCAAATGGCAGTTGCTCCAGGTTAATCAAGGCACCTGGACCAAGTTAAGATCTTTGCTAGAAGGCAGTGGAGATAGCTACTTTAATTGAACACCTGCAGCCAACAAGCGCAGGCTCAAGCCAGGGCGACCTGTGTAAAAAGGAGCCACCGCCAGTCGGTGCAGGGACGAAGCCAGAGGCAGAAGGAGCGTGGGTGAGGAGCTGGGAGCAAGGAGCGAAGTGAGAGCATGTACGCCAGAGATGTGAGGAGAGACAAGCGTTCTTCAGACACCAGGAGGAAGGCGGTGAGGATAAAGAAGTTGTTTGGAGGAGGCCATGGGGAAGAAGCCCACGGAGTTGTAGCTGTCATGCAGCTGTTACAAGAGTTACGATAGACAGCTGTGATCCACAGGGCCCTGGGCTGGAACCCGGAGTAGAGGGTGGGCCCGGGTTCCCCCCAAACCTCCCAACTCCTGATCAGACACAGGAGAGGCTGACCCAAACTGTGGGTTCCGCAAGAGGGGAAGATCACTGAGGTGAAAAAAATCCGCCAATAAGTGCAGGACCCACCAAGGTAGAGGAGGAACTTTGTCACAATAGATACATATAAGTGTTCTCAGTACAACTTAGTTCAGGTGAAGTTAAAAACACTCATATTTTTATAGTGCACGATACCTGTTTCCTTTTTCCTAAAGGGACTTGGTATAACACAGCTAAATAAAGCAGAAATTATTTTCCCTCTCTATAATTTTTCTGTCTTTCCTTTCCTCTTTTCTCTTCCCTCTACCTCAATTGTTTTAACCTCTGATTCAAAGTCCATTGAAGTTAATGGAAAGACTCCCATTTATTTCAATGAGTTTGGGATTGGACCTTTATTTTTTTTCATTTTGATCCCAGTTTTGCTGAAGTCAAGTGGTCCTTTTGACACGGACTCAAATGGAAGTAGGATAAGGCCTTTTGTTTGCTTTTGAGCTCTTTCATTTCCTTCCTTCTCCCCTTTTAGCTTTGTTATTAATTTATTTTTGCCTTTACAGTAACTCCCCACTTAACGTCCTCTCGCTTAACGTTGTTTCGATCTTATGTCCCTGCTCAATTACAGAACATGCTCCACTTAAAGTTATGCAATGCTTCACTATAACGTTGTTTGGCTGCCTGCTTTGTCCACAGCTGGCAGCCTCCTGCCCACCAGCAGACCCTGTGGATCAGCGCCTTCTCCATCCTCCTCCACCACCTGCCTGTGGCAATCAGCTGGCTTGCGGAATTCAGGAGGGAAGGAGGAGGAGCGAGGACATGGCGTGCAGGCTCCCCCTGCCTCCTGAGCACCGGAAGTCAGCTGATTGCCGCAGGAAGGAGTCAGGGGAGAGAGGAGGGAGGTGCACCATGTCCTCGCTCCTCCTGCCCCCAGCAATCAGCTAGCTTGCGAAGTTAGGATGCAGTGCACCTCCCTCCTCTGCCTCCCGAATGCCACAAACCAGCTGATTGCCCTGGGCAGGAGGCAATCTTATCTTTTGCATACTCAACTTTTTGAAATCTTAATAATTATTAACATACTTTTGCATGGTGTTTCCTAAGTTCATTTCAAATGAAAAGATCAAAATTATTCTGTCACATTCACTAGATAGCTTGAGAACATTGGTTGTGTTCATTTCCTCACTCTGGGAGTGGAGTGCGGTCCAGTTCTTAGAGAAGAATAACGATCAGAGGTGACAGATAGGATTGCGAGAGGCTATTTTTTCATAATGATGCTTTGTGTTTATATAAAGCTGACTCAGTGGCAGGTCTAAAGCACTTTAAAGGTGGGTGTGCGGGAGCAGCTCCATTTTACAGACAGGGTAGCCATGTACATCAATTTGCATATTTTGTTTGGACAAGGGGACAAAACATGAGTCTGTCATATTACCAGCTGCAACTTTCAAATTGTTGTTCTTCTCCTAAAACCAACTTAACATTAGGTTTGTGTCCATGCTAAATTTCAGGGTTCAAACTTCGGCAAGTTACCTTTTTTATTTTGTTTAGAATTTTTTTACAAAGAAAAAACATACACTTTTTTTCTCATTCTTACCTTAATTGAAAATGTCAAAAGAGATTTTGCTCGATCTTTCTAGGAGTTTAAAAAAAAACCAACACCCCACCTTTGGGCAAGTCTAGTCAGTGTTAGCCCTCAAGGGAAATAATTTGGAAAGTTAGGTGTATGACAACTGTCAAAAAACCTGTGTTACAGACATAAGGATGTTGTTATGGATATTGATTATCTGTTGGTATTATTTATTCTATGTATTGTTAAGGCACCCATCACCATAAAATCATAGAATTAAAGAACTGGAAGGGACCTTGAGAGGTCATCTAGTCCAGTCCCCTGCACTCAAGGCAGGACCACAGTATCTGGGCACCCTTTAGATGGACTAGAGCAACCAAAAAACAACTCTGTCAGAATTGCTTTCTAAACAGATTAAATTCAGATCATAACCTTCTGTATGACCATTTCCTAATGATTCAACAGCTCTGGGGAAGGCTAGGGATCAGGCCTAAAGATGGCAAAGCCAGCGCTCAGGTGGCTCCCTAGAAGGAGCAAAATCCACAGACAAGGACTATCCATTGAATGTTCCGTCCACTGTAATTATAGTTGTAAAATGATATTGCTGTGCCTTGGTCTTTGCTGCAGTTATAAAAACATGTACGGACAAACTGATATAAATGGCCATTTTTCATTAAGAGCCATGTACCATACTTCAATCCCACAGGAGCGGCGCCAGGGTTTTTGGCGCCCTAGGCGGGGGTCCTTCCACACTCCCAGTTGTTGGCAGCAATTCTGCTGCAGGGTGGTCTTTCCACGCTCCCAGTCTTCGGGGCACTTTGGCAGCAGGTCCCGGAGTGAGTGAAGGACCCGCCGCAGAATTGCCGCCAAAGACCCGGAGCGCAGAAGGACCCCCCCCTGCTGAATTGCTGCCGAGGGTGACAAAATGCTGCCCCCCCTCCCAATCCTGGTGCCCTAGGTGACAGCCTAGGTCACCTAAATGGAAGCGCCGGCCCTGCAGTCCCACTTGTATCAAATACTTGCAGAATATTCCTACCCAATTATGGAAAGGAAGTAGGATGTATGTAAGTAATGTAATGTAAAATCAGTAATAAGCTCAGACTCTTCCAAAATGCAAACCACTTTCTGAACAAACTGTAAAAACACAAGTCGTCATAACAGAGTTCTTGTATTAAGTCTTCAGGAGTTTTGAGTGCAACCTACTGTACTGTAAGTAAAAAGAGATTATTTTTGGTAGGTTATGACTGAGTGTGAATACTTTTTATGAGAGTTTGGAAATTTTCAATGACTATTTTGGGTGTGAGGTACGTACAGAAATGAATGGTTGTGATGGCTTTGATTTTCAGACCTTAGTACTAGAGAGAGTTAAAAAATGTCTTCTCCTTCCTCTGGAAAAATTGAATTTTTTTGTGGAAATTTAAATTTAAAAGAACTTTGGCCAAAAACCAAAACTTTGTGGGTCTGGGGACATTATGTTTTGTGGAATGAAAAACTGAAATTTTTCACAGAAAGCGACACTTTTTTCTCAAAAATAAATTAAAAACCACAAGCTGGTTTTGATGGAAAATCTTTTCCTGGCCCTACCTAGCATTTTCACTCCAGTTATTCATGTAGTATAATGGAGGAGCAACATTTTGGGGAGAGGAGGATCACAGATGATTCCATTTTCCCCCGCTCACTTGTGAAGGCTCTACCTTGCAGTGACTGTCCTCCCACAACCTGTCAGCAACATTTAACATGCCTTACCCAAATGGGATGATAAAGAGCAGTGAAAAGCTATCCATTTCACTGAGGGTTGACAGCGATGACCCTACTTCACTTACTGTCTTTATCCGATCAGGAGTAAGAGATCAAGCTTGACACTTAACACTTTGATCTCTCAAATAACCAATGGACAGTGAGGCCACCTTGTGCTTGATTTGTAACTGATGCTGTATGGAACATATGATCTCTCAAAACATTGTTTAGCATGGAAAAAATCCTACAGGTGAAGCTATTGCTACAAGATAGGTGTGCCACACCTCTATACTTGCAGGCATTTGAGCCACTTTATCTCTCATAGAAATCATGACCCAGAAAATCCTATTCTCTTATGGACCAGATTCTCAGCTTGTGTACGTTGAAGTCAGAGGAGCTTGACTGATATACACGGGTTGAGAATCTGGTCCCAGGTTTTTGTGAAAAATGTTAACTATATATCTGGCATCCCATACTCAGTAGAAAACATCACTTTTACAAAATAGTGTATTCTACTTGCATTCCAGAGTAAAACAGAGCTTTGGAGGAACCTCAATGCTTGCATAGAAATATCTATTTATCAGCTACCTCTCTCTTTATTCAGCTATTATGTGCATGATCTAGGGAAGTACATGGTTACCAAACAAGGTTTCTAGCACAAAATGGAATGTAAAGATTGTATTTTGATGTTAGAGCATTGCTTTATGGAAAAGCTACATTCTTAGGATTTCTATATCTGCACATAAGTACAGTGATCCTTATCAGGCCTGTTTTGATTTTTTTTTTTTTTTTTATCCTCTTAGTTGCCATTACTCATTTTCAAGCATGCAATGAATAATGAAGCAGATAAATCAAACTCCTAATGGGAAGTGATCATTCACTCTGAGATTGCCCTTTGAAGATCCTCCGACATGACCTTATCCCAGAGACATCTTTATATCCTTTTATGAATCCAAGCCAGCATGGACCTTGGAGGCTTTTGGAGTACAGTGGTGGGATTTATTTTGTTAGACTCATGAATGCATAATGACAACACGGGGACTTTAGGACACAGGTTGCCCTTCTGTTGAGCTAAGGATTAAGCTCTGTTCGGTGATGGATCTGTAAAATCCATATGATTGCCCCACTCAGTTCATTGCACGTTCCAGCTGACATGTGTGCAAATCTGCTTTTAAATCTAGGGCTGCCTGGGAAGGCTGGAGGCTAAGTGGTTGTTCTCTGCATTGCAATGTTATAAGCCTCAAGTTTTGATTCTCCCCCGAGTCTTAATTCCTTGATCCTGTAGGGGTTGAATGAGTTTGTGCTGGGTACTGACAACCACCCCTTGAGCTGATTTGGGAGTGGCATTGATTAGGTGGTGGTATATTCCCCCCACCCCCAAATGGATTCACCCAATGGTGACTTCTTTCCATCCTCCCCTTCCAACTGAAATCCAAATGCTACTTTTCCAGAGGTGGCTGAATTATGTTGTGTTCTCCTCAGAACGACTCCACTCACCCACCTTCATTTACTAGCATTGGAAGTTGCTTTCAGAGCACTGTCCCTTTGTCACAGGTCTTCAGATCATGCACACTTTGCTTTTTCCCCTTTAACGATTCTAGACTCAGTGTAAACCAATTTCACCAGCCTCTCCCTGGACAGCAGTAACTTGCTATTGGCAGGCGTCTGCATTTGGGTGTGACATAATGCAATCACATTACTATATACCCCAGTGTACTGTACAGTAATGGACGTATTAGTAATGGATGATTGTTTACATATGTGCTGGCTCGTAGTCCTCCCTATGTCGTCCTGTGCTTTTCAACTCCAAGTGTCCTGAAAGGCAGGATCAGGGTCTTTGTGTCAGGCTCATCTCTTCCTAGGGAGTTTGCTGAAACTCAGCAGATCCAATTTTTCTCATGTACCGCTCTCTGGGCAGTGTCAGGCAGACAGGAAGCAGCAGACCTGCTGACAGGGTGGGGGGCAAAGGGGGCAATTGCCAGGGCGTGGGCAATTTAAAAGGACTGGGGGGTCCTGGCTGCTGCCGCTGCCCATTGACTGTTCTGCCCTGGGGCGCAGCTGAATTCCTAAATTGAAGGTGTTTCTGTGGAAGTGAATGCTGCTGGGATAGTATTAAATACCGCTCTGCCTTGCCCTCTCCCTGTGGAGAGGGAGGAGGAGTCAGGGTTAGGAAGGATGGGAGGAGTTGTGTTTTCAGGTGGGTAGAAGGCAGAGAGCAGTATGAAAGGAATCAATGTGGATTTCCCTAGATCTACGAGTTTGAAGCTTCCTTTGCCTCACGAGTTCTGGGCTCTGTGGATCATGGAGAGTTCACCCCTCCCATTCTCACAGGACCACAAACCCTCCTGAAGAGCACTTTAAGCAGACACTCTCCAAGGTGACCTCCCAGAGTTTCCTGAGTCATGTTTGGATGTTGTCATTAGCATGGAGGGATACAGTGTAGATGTTAGTTCACAGGCACATGGGAAGCTCTCTAGAGTGGGGTTTTAACCACCTCCCATGAGATTTGCTGCACGGTGTTTCTTGTGGACCTGACGGCAAGCTGTGTAGCAACTTAATGCACTTCTGGTTTGCGTTTTTCTGCATTTCTGCTCCTTGCACTCCCCTCTCCACCCCACACTCAAGGTTCAGTGTTGTCAAAATGTATTCGAGCCTAACTTCCCCAGAAAAATATTTATTGGAGGTTGGAAGATAAAATATAATACACTTTAGACTATTGGAGAAACAGCTGATAATGAGATGTGGCCATGCCTTATGGTATTGCCTGCATGGGTAGCGGACTTTGAGTATCTTGAGATGAAGATATAGAAGGTGAATAAAGTACTCCAGTGCAGCTAAATCCCAGTTTAACTAATTCAGCTTTTTGGTTGATACCAGTGAGAAGAAGCTCATCATAGATGCCCTGAGAGAAGAGATTGTATCCTCAGCAGTGGAATGTATTATGGGAGAACAAACCAGCAGGGTAGCTATATCCTCAAACAAGCAGACCCAGGCAACCATATTTCTGTGTTGGCAGGTTGGTATCATTTGCTTATATGTATTAATCAATGATTATGATGTTATCCTTTGTGTTCTAATCTATCTGTGGCAGATACAACACACATCACTTACTGAGAAGAATTAGGCCACTGGCTCCATGCTTCCAGGGGGTCTTCAGAGAGGAAGTGTGTGGGGCCACAGCCTGTACAGGGGTACAAGTGTCCATGTCCATTAAATCCCTGGGATCTGCCAGTTTTGGAGTTAGACCTAGAGACCTTTTCTAAAAGGAGGATCTACCCCTTCTACATACAAAAAGGGTTATGTCTGTAGAGAAGGGATCTCTGCAAGGAAGTGGAGAAATTCTCCCTACTTTTTAATCACAAGAGGAGACAATCTAGGCCATAATAATATTTAACAAAATGTTTCAACTTATCTCTTCTTTGACAGTGTATTATTTATAGCTTCAGCGTTTGACATTCCCTTTTGCAGTATCCTTTTTGATGTTGGAAAATGTTTTCTAAGACGCTGAAACCCTAAATTAACCAGTTGGAATGTATGTATCAAAATTCTCTTTTTTGCTCCTGTTTCAAAGCATTGTTTTTATATTTCAGTGATATCTCAGCCTGTGGGGAAACCAGAAATGTCTTAATTTGCTTTTCATTTGAGCTGTGTGATGTAGCCCAACTTCATCGCATGTTCTCATGGTGACTTTTGACAGAGGGCAGGGTGGAGGTCTTCCAGCAGAACAAGCTACTGTCATTAATCCCCGAGTGGACAACATTTGGTGAACTAGCCATTTTATATAACTGCACGAGGACAGCTTCTGTGAAAGGTACACATAACTCATTATTAAAATCCTACCAAAAATGAAATCAATATGTGCTGGAGTGAAATTTTCATTGTATCCAGGTTCATCTTGAAGTTATCATTTTAATATATACATACATGTCCTGACTCTACCTCTGAGTTTAAGTATTTCCTCTTTGAGTTCTTCCTATCTGGAGATATAATAATACTAAGACATGAACATATTTCCTTCTCCATTATGACATTAGGTAAATAGTCAGGCATCTCCAAAATGTTTTTGCAAGCCAAGATATATGTTAAGGAAGGATTATGTTTAGTGGTTGAATGATTTAGTAGGAGCAATGGTCTTCTGTTTGTAAGATTTTGTTCAGAATGCAATCTTGGTATTTAAATGAAAGACAAAGTGGGTTTGTCTAGGTTTAAGAACCTTCTTCTTCTATGGTATTTGCAGATTTGATAAAAACAGCTCTAGGAGAAAAGGAGGAAAAAAAGCGGATGCTCTGGACTTCCTTAAAAGATCTCACGGTTACCAAACAAATATAGATATAGCCAAATTCTTAATTAGGACAATCTGATCTTGGTGTTACTTTGCATTTGAGCTCCTTCTGCTTCTTTGCTTTTTCTGTTGGCTGTTTGAAGTTGTGTCACCAATTGACACAAAAGATGCTGGCTATGAAAAAGAAATTCTTGCATTTAGTCTCTCTTCTTTGCAGCTGCATAACACACAGAAAGGCACTGATAATGTGATTGCTCTTCCTTCCTAATTCACTGCTGTATTTGATTGTGTTCCACATTCTTCCCCTTTCCATGTTCTGTACAATTTATCATTATGTTTTTGTTTGTTCTGGGGTTGAGTTTTTTTGCCTGTGTAACCCTTCTGCCCCTCTGAGTTGGTAGCAACAAGGGCTGGGTTCAGTATCCATGGGTTCTGTTTCAATAACACAATGCAAAACCGGCTCAAGCCCCCATCCAGTGACCTGGGAAAATTACATACCACCCCCCTGCGCACCTCTAGGAGGCAATACTTCCCCACTTGCAAGCACGGAGTCTGAGTGTAGCAAAATCCTTTTAATAAAGGAGGGAAACAATGCAGCATCATGTTGGAGAAACACCACAAACAGGATTATAACACAAACCATAAGCAAAAAACCCACCTCCAAGTATGTTTGGCAATGTCCTTTTCCCCGTTAGGGTCTTAAGTCCAATCACCCCAAAGTCCAACAACCCGAAAGTCTCTGGTCAGTGCCACCCCAGAGTTCAAAAGTTTATCTGCAGAGTTTAACCCCTCCAGCCTGAGTGGAAATGGCGGGGGGGGGGGGCACACACATTGTGTTAAGGGGCACCTTACGTGGGCCAGGGCCAACTGCTCCGCCTCTCCGTGGAGTTCTGCTGCAGCCTTCACCACGACTAGCTCTACTCCACCAGCTGTGCTGCTCCTCCAGCCGACCTGTGAGCCGCTCCAGCCATCCCCGTAAACCACTCCACTCCACTCTGCTCACTGTTCTGTGGGCTGCTCCAACACGTTGCAAACTGCTCCGCTCTGCCAGCCGCTTAGCGATAGATCTTCAGGCTCTCCCACTAGTCAACACAGCACTCAGTGATCTCAACTTAGTAAGCTTAGCTCTTTTAGTGATTTCAGCTCTTAGTGATTTCAGCTTGTAGTAGGGGAGCCCCAGTGCTGGTGCACCACTGGCCCAACGTGAATTCAGCTCAGCGGCCTCTCGATGGACTCTCTCAAGGAGATAAAAAAGTAGCTTGCTCTTAACAGTGAGGAGCAGAGGATGTGCATTGGGTCCAGGCCCCAAAAGGGGCCATACCTTCAGGCACATATACCTCTCCCCCCCCCCCACCCTCTTCCTTTACTGGTTTTTGGCCACCCATGTCCCTTGTCTAGCAAGTGCTACTTAATTGATGTTGAGACATCTCTGTCATAAAGCAGTTCATAGTTCCTCATTCACATAATCAGGGTGACAACACTTTATTCCTCCTGCCCCAACAACAAAGAAATTGGGGATCTCAGAGCTGTCAAAATAACCATCCCAGGCTTCCGTGGGCTATGCAAGGTGGGGTGGGTGTGCCAATGCAAATACCTGAAATTCCTTTCCACACTACCCATAATTCACCACCAGATGTCAAGGTAGAGCTCATCCTGATTCTGCTTACACATGTTAAACTGTCACATTATTTTAGAGTCTTTGTTAACACGAATTAGTTTTGAGGGAACCCACTGAGAACCAGAAAGGATTTATGAATAGCTAAATCATTGCAAGAGTTCCAGTGTACGGTCTGTCTGAGTTTCTTCTGGTGAAAGCTGTCACGCAACTCTCCCAAACTGGGCACCGTCTATGAACAGGGATTACTGGAGCTATGTCTAGTGAAATCCTGCCTTTCTAGCCAGTCTATGAACGAAAGGAACAACTCATCCCAGGTAAGCAAGGAGTGTCCTTAGCCGGAAAGCTTAATGCATCTGTGCTAGGACTAGCCAAGAATATCTGCAGAATCAGTAGCTGTACTTGAATCATTTGATCTTTTCCCACTTTGTTCCTTTTATGTAATTCATCTTCCCCTCTCCTCTCATAGGTTACAATTGCCTTACAACAATGGACATTGCTTTACTCGTAATTAAGAAGCTAGGGCTAGGTTCCCAGCTGACGTCAGTGACGTGTATAAGCATAGCTCCAAGCAAAACAAGTTGTTAGATCTGGTAGCGGGTAACTGCAGAAGAAAAACTTCAGCGGATCTACCCTGATTTACACCAGCTGAGAATCTAGCCCATCCCTCTGTGCTAAATCCAATTATTTCTAGTCTGTAACAGACTTCAAAGGGTTTGTGAAGCAGATGGAACCTTCCAGGTAACTTATCCCCTTGTGCTCTATTACACTCCACACATTGTTCTTTCTAAGTAAAAATGTCTCTGTGTTCCTGTGATAAAATAACTTCAGTGAAGTTTTCTTCTGAAGTTACCCTACCCCTGCATCAAACAACTTGTTTTATTGTGTATAAAACTGCTGAACCTAGTCTAACATCACTATAGTACAACAGCCAGACCTGACTATTTTATAGTATAGATCACAAGCATTTGTACTAAGTCTAAATTACAGATGTATCCAAGCCAAAACACTAAAAACCTAACCCCCCACATTCGAAAATGCAAGCCTATCTATTTAGAATTGAGCTTTTTCACTGGCAGTATAGGGCAGAATTTTCAAGGGAGATCAATGCCCGTAATCAGGGCCAGATATTTCACAAGAGTTCAACTCCCATTTAAGACCAAAAGAAATGGTCAGTTTCAAAGTAACTCAGCGTAACTTTGATAATCTAAGTAGGAGGTGGCTGAATGGGAGCTGAACTCTCCTGAAAATCTGGTAGCAATGGTGGTTGTGGAACACTTGAAAATCTGGGCCCTAATCTCTTTTGAAAATATGGCTTTTTACTGTACAATACTCATAGTATCATTCCATAATATCTTCCTCTGAGTCACTAGACAAAATGGTTTTTTACTTTTTCTAAAGCCATCACCAAGGTCAAGACATCAGCATTGAACAGAGGGGTGTTCCAGAACATCATGAGAATGACAGCACCTTAAACAATGCAGAAAATTCCTTGGAATCTAAGTGTAATGTTTTCTGGATCTACAGCTTAAGATACCTGGAGTATTCTTGAAGATCTTAAGAGATACCTGTGCAGATACAATGACACAGTCAGTATAACTGTCTGTCAAACAGCATAAATTCAGCTGTGTTGCATTTTTTGGATTCACAGAAACAATTTTCTGATTTTGATTTTTGATGTGTTATAAAACACAAAATATATTTGATATTGGATGTTTTTTAAGCTAGTAGGCAAAATGCACAAAATCAAATAGCTGGAAGCTGAAGTTCATAAAAATTCAAATGGAAAGTAAGACAAAAACCTTTTAACAGAGAAAGTAATTAGCTACTGGAACAGATTATCAAAGGAAGTGGTAAATTCATCACCACTTGGAAACTTTAAAATCAAGACTGGATGCCTTTCTAAAATATTAGTTGCTTCAAATAGAAGGTATTGGGCTTGAAAGTCTTCACGTATGATGCAGAGGAGAATAATTCCCTCAATGGAAGGACTCACAAGGTGAAATGCAGGAGGTCAGATGAGATCTTCACAATGGTCCTTTCTGGCTTTAAAACCTATTCATCTATATTTAAAAAATAGGAAATTGAAAGCCAAAGCAAACATTATTTTAAACAATTCAAAAATTGAGTTGCTTTGTGACCATAATTAGCCAATATTGTAAGTTTGTTTTTTTGTTAATCTCCTGCAAAAAGTGGACACTTAGATATAGTTCCAAAATGAGCTATCAGATCTGACCCTGTATAAGATGTCTTCTGGGTTCATTCTTTTATTGCTTGTCTCTGTATTTGGTATGCTTCTGTAGCTCTTTTTCTCTTGTGACCCATTTGTCAGAGAGACGTCAACTCCTGATTCTTTGTCCTGTGTATTATTTTTGTGTTGTCTGCAAGACTAGTAAGTTATCATTGCAGTTGGATTCTGTTTTAACAACAATCACAGCAGAGCTGACGATCTTACCTTTGGTTTGACTCTGCATTGTCCTGAATGTATTTGAATACACTAGGGGGTAGTGTGTTTGTTTATATTTGACATTGAACCCCTGGATTCTTTGCACATGTTTTAAACCACAAATCAGTCCGTGCTACTACTAAAACTTTTTTCTGTCTAAGTACAAATCTCTTTTTTAAGATACAGTCAAACCCCGCCATAACGCGAGATTGCATATAACGCAATCACAGGTTGGCTCTCCGTTAAGGTACAGTATAATACAGTATGGTACTGTACCAATGGTCCCCAACACCATGGCAGGGGAGAGAAGCTGAAGCTCTGCACCTGTCGGGGACAAAGAACTCCGAGGCTGCAGGTGCCAGTGCTCTCTGTCCCAGGCAGGTGGGGAGCCGCAGCTCATCTTGAAGCGGGAGAGAAGCTGTGGCCCCTTGCCTGCTGGGGACAGAGAACACCGGCGCCCACAGCCCCAGAGTTCTCTGTCCCCGGCAGGAGGGGGGCCACAGCTCCTGTACCCTGCTGGGCACTAGGCACCAGGGGTACTAGGCGGTGCATCTCAATGTACTGCTTTGGGGACCACCTGACTGAGTTGAAACCCCGTTATACTGTGACCCCGCATTTAGCGCGATGGGAATTTTTGGACCCCAAAGGTCGCGGTATAGCGGGGTTTCACTGTACCATGTGCTTTTAACTCACTTTGTTTGATCAGGGTATAATCCCAGGAAATGCATGTGGGGTTAACACTTGAGCCATCAAAGTTAGTGGTTATTACACGTTGTACACTTTGCATTCTTTGTAGGTGTTTATGCCAATGTTAAATACTTATTAAATACTATGAGAGCAGAATGATAATGATTCACCCCTATATTACACTGATGTAAATGAATCAAACTTCATATATAACCATACCTGTAATTCTGCTATAACATGCTACTGAGTTTATTTACTTGATTTAAAAGCCTATGTATGTGGAGAGCCTAGGAATTGATTCATGGTACAATATAAGTTGCCTGTGAGCTGTCACATTAAGAATATACTGGAAAACCCTTCCTGTAAGGTTGGCTATTAGTAAGTCATGTTTCTGTCAGTCATAAAATATTGTGCAATGTAATAATTCATTGATAAGTACACAGGGACTCTTTTTTTACTTCAGTGTAAATCACCCTAGCAGAGTTCAGCTTACAATTCATGGAAACCTTTCCCCGTAGTTTATCGGGCATATGCAATGATAACACTGTTCTGGCCTTCTGAGATTTCAGTTATGAAGTCATTTTGGATAGAATTGCTTGCCCCTTGTCCCCTGGGTGTGTTCTCTCTCTGTAATATAAAACTATCACAGGTGGTACAAATTAATAATTCATCTTAATTTCAGATTTTTTTGTATTCACCAAAGAGGGCTGTATTTTTCTTTTAAAGGAGAAAATGTGTTTCTAATATAGCATTTGTAGAGAAGTCAGAGGGGAAATCCATGCTGACAGCAAATAATACAACTTAGTGGCATTAAAAATAAATGTTAGTTTGTGATATCTCTGGCATCTACAAGAAGTGCAATTCATAGACAAGAGGGTTTAAAACCCATTATTAATTAGGATCTAGAGCAAAGTTGATGCTGTCCAAGGGCTTGATTCTCTGATGCCTTAGCCATTTGCACCTATGAAACCTGGTTTAATACCCTACTGTTTGCATCAACATACAGTGTGAGGTAATGGAGAATCCATCCCTAAGGCTTTAATGTATAAAACCAGCCTTAGGGAAGCATCCACTGTATTTAGAGGGCTGGATCCACAGTTATGGCCATGCTGTACTCAGTTACAGGGCAAAGGTAGCTTTATTGTAATTAATTATTTGTCCTGGGGTAGCATCCATGATTATTTGTCCTGGATTAGGACTCCAATGTGCTAGATCCTGTATATTCACTGAACAAAAAAACTGTCCCTGCCCCAATGAATTTAGAATCTAAGTATAAGATAAAAGACAACAGGGGGTTGCAGACATACAGACTGACAGGGAAGCACACTTAAACAATTGGACAATGCCAGTTATCATGATAAGTGCAACTGCTGCCTAACCAGTCTCAGAGATATTGACATAACAGAGTTAAATCAATGAAAAGGCAGGTGAAATGGGAAAATATCTGCGCTTCTGCTCAAAGCCAAATGTCTGTTGTTCAGTTTCACATATGTGCATTAAATGTTATGGGTTGGCTATAAGTGGGTCCTGTGAATGCTTTGAGGATTTGTTAGTGTAAAAAATAAATCCCTGACATCCCATCATTATTATAAAAGGAGGTGAAAGTTTATTTACAAAAATATGTTGTGGAAATTCTCACAGAATTTAATAAAAAAATTCAAGATATTCAAAACCAGAATCTTCAAATTGTCAGCTAAATTTGCTTCCAAATCCCCTTTGTGTTAATCTTCTGTGAATATTTGTGTAAAAGATTGGGTGAAGACTGAGCCTTGAATGCAGGGCATTTTGTGTCTCTGGATCACAATTCTCTATTAAAAAGGGGGCGGGGGCTTCTGGCTAATTACGTATACCACCAAGGTTCTTGGAAAGTTGCTGCTGCAGGTCCTGATCCAAAGCCTATTAAAGTCATTATCATTTACTTCAATGGGCTTTGACTTAAGTGACTTACTTAAAGCAAATGCTATTTTAAAGGAAATACAGTAAATTGCAATGAATGGGAAAATATCTCCTTTTGGAATCATGTGGTATTCTTGGGGGTAATAAAATGCATTGCAATTGGCTCAATAATATTTACCCAGAAGGAAAATATTGTGCACCGAGCACGCAGGCTGATGAGTCACTTACCAGTTTTCATTTCTAAGCACCAGCCAAAGTGACCCTGCCATAGCAAAGCATGAAATGCTTCAAAACAATGTGCGATTCTGATGTGCTTCTGAAATCTTTCTAATCTATTTCAGTTCATAGCGATGATGTCAGATCAGCAAACATAAATGCAGAGGAAAATGATGTGTTGTGCCTTGTTATAGATAGTTAAGTACCATATTATTGTTGAACAAAAAAGCAACCTTTTCTTTAACAACTTTCTCACAGAGTACATGTCCTGTTTCACTTGCCTACACTTTGAGTCCTGTTATGAGATCTGACAATTGATTAAATCAGGAATTCTCAAACTTTTTCCATGGTGTAGACCATGTCCCAGTGAAGAGATTATCTTATGGACAGCTACTCTCCCACCTGTGATCGTATAATAAACTACAGCAAAAGGATTACCTGGAAAAATAATGTTAGGAGAATATGTATTTTAGCTTCCTTTAATGAAATGAGTGGACATCTATAGAAACAGCTGGAAGACCAAGCACCAGGTGACCTGCCAGCTTTGCAAAAGCCATCATTAAGTGTTCTGCAAACCACAAGCTGTCCACAGACCATACCTTGCAAACTGCTGGGCTAAAATCTATTACAAAAATATCAGTCTTTTCTAAATTACTGAAGCCCATATCTGCCAGAGATCTATATTGTATAGTATCTCATAATATTTGTTTATGTATCCTAAAAGTATGCTTATAATTTGAAGCTATTTTCAAAGAATGGCCGTGCAACATTGTCATAAAAAGGCTGGGTATACCTGTTGCTGTACTCTCCTGACTGATCTTGCCAGCTAAAAGGAATTGTGCCAAATAGGGCTGGCAATCTCCAAGAAATGTCAACGGGTATGTCTACATAGCAAAAGAAAAACCCACAGGTGGCCCATGCCAGCTGACTTGGGCTTATGGGGCTTGGACTGCAGGACTGTTTTGCTGAAGTGTAGACTTCCTGGCTCAGGCAAGAAGTTTTGGGACCCTCCCACCTCTCAGGGTCAACATAGCAGTTAAATAGCCCTACAGCCCGAACCCCATGAGCTTGAGTCAGCTGGCACGAGCCAGTCACAGGTATCTAGCTGCTTTGTAGACACACCCGTGATGCTGTGGATGACACTCTTCTCTTTGTGTTGGCCAGATTCTGTCCCTCTACTCACTTTGTGTAGTATCTGATTCTGAGAGTAGTGCTATGGGTGAAGAAGGGTACTACTGACCATGAGTAAGAGTGGCAGAATCTGGTCTCTAATACGGAACAAATGCACCACCTTGGTGTTGAGGGGCGCTCTGCTTCAGAAGGTTTGTTCTTCTGTCTGAAGTGTAAACGCAAGATCTTGAACAGCTGTGGCCTTTTAAAAACCTATAGCAATTACTATCAGAGTTTAGGGTGGACTCAGCCTGGGTAGGTAGGTAGTTATGTTGACCTGTGTACTGTCTGCAGTGGCAATTGGATAGAATTATATATTTTGTTTGCTTTCTTTTCTTTTTCTGGATGATGTTAGATATCCCAAGAAACGACTGCGTTTAAGTGACTAGCAAAGTGATTCCTCTACATAGTTTCTGTACGTTGTCTAAATTTTGAATTCCTTTGGGATGGAAGGCTCAATATAAATATACTGGTTTTTATTAAGACTAAAACCAATACAAATCTTTCCCATTAGATGAATGACTGATAGCCACACTTAAAATTTAATAACTAATTTCTGAGTATATATGGAGTAAACCCAAAGCAATAGCTGTAGTAGGCAATTAGGGTTATTGCTACTGGAGGAAGTAGCTAAATGAGAAATCAGATGTAGAATGAAATAACAATCAGACATTCATCAGAGGCTAATTTTTTATAGCGGTGACTCATCCTTTCACAGTGAACCAGCGCCATCTAAAGGGTAATGTCTCAGACCCTGTGTCAAAGGACTTGGGCTTATGGGACTGGTTCCGCAGGGCTAAAAATAGGCATGTAGACATTTTACTTTGGTATGAAGCCAGGGCTTTGAGATCCTTCTCTCCCTCCTCCCACCACCTGCCTGGCTGGGTTTTAAAGCCAAGACTCCAGCTTGAGTCCAAACACCTACCCTACTGTTCTCCGCTCACCAGCACCAGCCCTATAGCTTGAATCAGTTGACCAAAAGCTCTGAAATTTGGTGTTACGTGTTTTTGGCTGCATAGACATGCCCTCATATACTTTCACAATTTATCTGGAGAAGCTCGTATTAATACCAAGGGAAATAGTTTCGCATCCATGTTTTTCTATGATATCTTCAAAGACTAAAAGATCCAGATATTGCAATGTGGTTCCAGCAGTTTACTATGTTCGTTCATTCAAGTTTTAGAATATTCAGGCAGACTGTCGGAACCTTTGAAGAACTCCAAAGGCACCTTGAGGGTTACATGGCTAACCTGGCCCGTGCTGATGGAAAAAACGACTAAGTCTGGTACGGTTTGTCAGAGATCTCTGTTAAGAGATCCTACAGGTGTTAACTGTTCTTATTATGTCACTTATAGTGGTTAGTAGGGATGGAGCTTAGCTACTACAGCAGTGAGTTTATTAAAAATATACAGATAGATTGTGAGTGAGGGCTTGGCTACACTTGGAAATGTGCAGCGCTGGGAGTTACAGCTGTGGTCGTACAGCTGTGTAGGAACAGCGCTGCAGTGTGGCCACATTTGTGGCATTTGCACTGCTGTTGGGAGTGGTACATTGTGGGCAGCTATCCCAGCGTTCAAGTGGCTGCAACGTGCTTTTCAAAAGAGGGGGGTGGGATGGAGTGTGATAGGGACCGTGGGGGAGACAGAGAGAGCAGATTTTTGGAGCAGACACTGTGACAGCTCCCTGCCTTGCAAATTCTGGCCATTTCCCCCACCCCTCTCTCAATCACTCTTAAATGCAAAAAGGCTTCAGACCAAATAAGCAGCTTCTCCGACGGACTCCCTCCCTCCCCCGCCCTGCCGTGCTGTTTCTCTCCTCAAGCAAACACTAGCAGCTGTTCTCAGCTCCCTGCCTTGCAAGTTCTAAGGACTAGAAGATACACAACAGCTACCTTCAATCATTTTAAAAGTTTTGACCCTTCCCCACCCTTCTTTTATTCACTAAATGCAAATTATGCACTCCTAAATAGCCTTCAGACCACATAAGCAGCTGCTCAACACGGACTCCCCTCCCCTCAAACAAACAGCTGTGAACATTCCAAAGCAATTCCCCTGCCTCGGCTCGCTCGCTTTGCTGGAGCAAAGAGCAGCTGTGTTTTGTTTTTAGAGCTGGTCGTTCAGCCGTTCTTCCGGTTTGTTGTGGACAGGAATTCTGGATACCTCTTAATACCCTGGAGGCCAATAACAGCGCTGTTGGTGTCCACACCTGATGAGCAGCGCTGCATCACCAGCGCTGGAATCGCTACACCCCAATCAGACCAGGTGTACAGCCAGCGCGCTGCAGCCAGGGTTGCAGCGCTGGCTGGGCTTTGTTAAGTGTGTACACAGAGTGAGTTGCAGCGCTGTAACCCCTTCACCAGCACTGCAACTTTCCAGTGTAGCCAAGCCCTCAGTAAAAGTCTTCTCTGAAAAAATAAGGACCTCATATCTCAATTTCCAAGCCAAGCGCTCAGTACAGACAAGGCAGACTGTATGGGTAATTAGTTATTTTTGTGTAAATGAACATAGAGATGACGCCCCTTATTTCTCTCTATATGTGCCTTACCTTGCAAAAATTTTTGAAGTTATTTCCATTTGCAAGGTTTTCTTCCCATCAAAATCTTTCCTGAAAACATTATAGAGATTGTTAACGGAATTTTTTTGGTTAATCAAACACTAGATTTTTGGTTAATGAAAACTTTTCATATAGCCATTTTTCTTCTAAAGTCACCAAAAAGACAAACAGAGAAAATCAACGTTTTTGTTTTTGTTTTGGGTATTTTTTTACAAACATTTTTGTGTTTTTGGGGGGGGGGGACTGATTTTTTATGATTGATTAAAATTGTTATTTGAAATATTTTGTCCAGCTGTAACAGTTCTCAGAAGGATCCATATTTTTGAATAAACAGCCCTAATTTTAATATTTAAAAGAAAATGTTAATACTGGGGACAAGATAGTTAGTCCAAAGCTGACCATGAGTTGTTACAAAAAGGTCTCACTAAACTGGATGACTGGGTGACAAAATGGCAGATGAAATTCAGTGTTGATACATTCAAAATAATGCACATGGGGAAAAATAATCCCAATTATCCATACAAAATATGGGGTCTAAATTGGCTCTTACCACTCAAGAAAAAGATCTTGGAGTCTTTAGAGAATTAACCAGTTAATTGCATCTATTATGTCATCTTTAAAAGGATGATCTGCTTAGCATATCATTTGAAAGAAAGAAAGAAAGAAACAACAAAATCTCCTTTTGTATCCTATTTTTCAGATTTTAATATATCGCTTAGGTATATGAATTTTTAACTCTGGTGAATTCTTGAAATGGAAGTTTCATCACTTGAGATGTTTAAAACTGGACAAGACAAAACAACGCAGATCAGACTGTTGGGAATGATCCAGCAGTGACAGAGGGTGGGTTACATGATATCTTTTATATCCTGAAGTTCTGTGCTACTCTGAGAATAGTCATGAATGTGTTTTCAGCCCTTATGGAACTGAAACACATAGTGATATCTAGCATGCAAACATTGTTGCATTGGCACATTGCTGTAAGATAGTATAAATACTGACATCTTTAGTCACTTCCATTTGCCATTGTATCAAATGAAAACAAATGTGTTCCATCCTGTGGACCAACATGACAATTGCTACCAGTTTTATCTTGGATTTCAGTGGAGGCTGCTGCGTGCTCAGAAGCTTTCAAAATTAGGACACTTACTTAGGTGCCTAAGTAAGGACTAAATAAAGAGTAAGATTTTCAAAAACATCTGATTGCAGATAAGTCCCACTGAAAGTCAATGAGACTTATGCTCCAAAGTCATCCAGGCACTTTTGAATATCTCATGCTTACAAGGCTATATTTAAGGCACCAATAGTGTTCAGTAATCACCAGTGGTGTTCAGGGACCAATTTGTGAATGTCTTGGCTTTTGTCTTTATTTTTCCTTCTCCACTAATTGGATGACCTCTGTCAAATTATTCTAGTAGATCAGAGAGGCACAGTTTTCCTTGGGAATGAAGTGATATATGGACAATGACAGAGGACATATTGGGTTCTCCTGATCATGTTATTCTAATTAATGTGTTTAATAAACCTATTTTTGATAGACCAATTGATCTGGTATTGAATTAAGCCTCATTTAAAGATAGCTATAACATTGGCTGTGCTCCAGTTCTCTTCTACAGTAGCTAATTAAGATAAATTTTATATTCTTTGTCAGCAGCTCAGCCACTTCATGCATAAGTTCCTTCAGAACTCTTGCTGATTACCGTCAGTCTTGGTAACATACTGCTGTTCACATTATTCATATGTTCAGTGGCTCATCTTTATTACCTGCAAAGAATTGCTCCTGGAATATCTCTCCAGAAGATGTAGGGCCTGATCCTGAAAATATCAATGAAATTGACTCACGTGAGTGGCCGAGCTTGGCACGAAACAGTTTTCCATCCAATGAGAATTTCTGAGATTTCAAAAAGTTTCCCTATCCCAAAGCAGGACAAGTCAAAATCTAGAAAATTTTCATGAATCCAATATTTGCAGGGTGGGGGAGTGGGTGTTGGAATAATCAAAATGGTTCATTTTTACTTTAATTTTTTAAATTTTTTTCTTAGTTTTATAACATTTGTTACTCTAAATTAACTTAAATTTTGAAACAATCTCATTTTGAACTGAAAAATGGAACTGTTTCATGCCAGTTTCAAAACTCTCCATTTTTCCAAAATCCTTCTTGAATTGTGGGCACCAGACCTGAACACAGTCTTCCGGCAGCGGTCTCACCCAGTGCCAAAGGTAGAAGTGAAATAACCCCTCCATTCCTGTTCAAGATTCACCTGTTCATGCATCCCAGGATCACATCTATTCTTTTGGGCATAGCTAGGAGCACATGTTCAGCTGATTATCCACACAACCCCCTAAATTTTCTTCTGAGTCCCTGCTTCCCAGGATAGATTTTTCCATCCTGTAAATATGGCCTACATTCTTTGCTTCCAGTTTGCCACATTAAAACGTTTGCTTGGCAAACCAGGTGCAAGGAAACAATCTAGCTCACTCTGAATCACTCTTTATTATTTACCACTGCTCCAATTTTTGGGTAATCTGCCAACTTTATCACCAATGATTTTGTTTTCTTCCACATCATTGATAAAGATGCTAAATAGCATAGGATCAACAATGAATCCATGAGGGATCCCACTGCAAACAGGCTAATCAAAGATGATTCCCTGTGTACAGTAATATTTTGAGACCTATTAGCCAATTTTTCATCCATTACATGTTTTTCATGTTAATTTTATATCTTTCAAGTTTTTAATCTAAATTTTGTGCTGTATCAAATCAAATGCCTTACAGAAGTCTACATATAATATGCCAACACTGTTGTCTTTATCAACCAATCCTGCAATCTCAACTGAAAAAAAATCACGTTAATTTGACAGGGTCTATTTTCCATAAACCCATGTTGATTTGCCTTAATTATATTACCCTTCTTTAGTTATTTATTATTGAGTCCTGTTTCAACTGCTCCATTATCTTGTCCAGGATCGATGTCAGGCTGACAGGCCTTTAATTATCCCAGGTCATCCCATTTGCCCTTTTAAAAAATTGACACCACATTAGCTTTCTTCCAGTTTTCTGGAATTTCCCCAGGGCACCAAGACCTATTGAAAATCAACATTTACAATCCAATGATTGTAAGCACATCAGCCAGTTCTTTTAAAACTCTTGGATATAAGTTTTCTGGACCTGCTGATTTTAAAATGTCTGTTTTTAGTACCTGCTGTTTATTATCCCCCAAAGATACTAGTGGGATGGAAAGAGTGTTGTTATCCTATGATGAGAGTATATTATCTATTTTGTTCTCCAAATACAGAACAGATTTTTTTCTGAAGACTTCTGCCTTTTCTGCATGATTATAGATAATTCTTCCATCTGTTTCTAGTAATGGTACATATGGTAGGTGTTTACTGAACAGTCTACAGAGCAGCATGCAGTATAAAGTTCACATAGCGGATGTGACTTCAAATTCATACAAAAATTTTTCTATTAAAAAATGTATGACTATTATTTTTGCTGGGATGGTGTGCAATGAATACTGTTGCACTGATGTAGGCCACAATCTTGTGGTTAGATCCATGAGTACAGAACCTTGCTAGCAACAGATTTGTCAGCCAACCAAGGTCCAAATATGGGATGAAATGTATGACAAAGACCCAAAATGAAGGACACACAATAATTGAATATGTAGGAAACACAAAATGCTGTGGAATTCCTTTCTTTAATGAAGATAACTGCCTACAATCATCTTCCTATGTTTCTTTATTTCTGATGTAAACAATTTCCAAAAATAAGTCAAGAAACACCAAATTTATGTGGAATATTAGAAGTTTGGGATTAAAATGAATGACATTCTTGCAGGATGGAGGCCATATTTTCTGTTGCACTCAAACAAAATACTAATAAAGCAAAATGGAATGTCTTCAGCTGATTTTCCAGTAATCATTTATTCACGAGTAAAAGTTAAAAAAGAAAATCAACAGCACTAAATTGTTCTTTATTCTACTTTTGCTGCAGTAGGATTGTTTTTAATAAGCGCAAAAGGAAATGTGCAAAAACAATCTAGAAAAATCAAACTGATGGAGCATTAGGGCTATTCATAATCTTCTTTTCTCCAGTGAGTTTGATCAGTACTATACCCAGTGCTGCTCCAGGATTGATTTTTTTTTTTTCGTCCATGATTGGAGGTGTAATTTTGATGTTAACTGATGATGCTCCCCGACCATTGCCCTATGGTTAGTCAATGGAAAATTCCATGTTACTCAAAGGTTAAAGCCAATAGTAACATCCATAAGCAGCAACATAGTGGCTAATAGCCACTGATGGACCTATCCTCCATGAACGTCTAGAGCAAGGTTTCTCAATATTCTCCTAGTACTCATCCCTTACAGGAGAATGCCAGTGACTTGGTGCTAGGTATGATAGCAAGTCTCTCACTGGTAGCCTGGCAGCCAGGAGTTCTTTGTTTTTTCTTTGTTTTTCAACAGCTTATATTGGGCTGCCTCTTACCCCATTATTTTGCTCCCATCTTCTCTTTCCTCCCCCGCCCCTGTCCTGTCACCAGTCAGGGCTTCTACCCCCACTGACACTTCTAGCTTTAGATTATTGTGACTGGCTTTGCTTTCCCTTGTGGCTTCTGTGCAGAGGTTGACAGGTTCATGGACAAAGTCTACTGTGGAGCTAGTGTTGCAGCCAATCACAGATTGGAAGTAGGAAAGCCAGCAGAGGTAGGAGGGATGTTCTGCAGTTGATTTGATTAGGGAGCTAAAGGAATTACCCTGTAGGATGACAGGTAGCTTAGCTTTAAAAATGAATCTGAGGGTTTTAGCTGTCTCCCTAGTAGGTAGGATGCCATAATTCCAAGAAACCATGTGCCATCTGGTGTGGTTAGACCCACGTAGTTTGAAAGATATGGAGGAAGCAACAGAGGTTACTTACAGTCTTCACTGTGGATCTTCAGCACTGTCAGTCCTTGTCTTTTTTTTCCTATTGAGCTCTAACTTCTGATTTTCACTTTCTTTCTATTTCCAGAAGGCAAATTTAGGACCCCAAACTTATGAGGTGCTCATTAATCCCATACTCCATCCTCCTTCTATCACCTCAAAAGGTCCCTCCCAATAATTTTTCCTCGCATCTTGTTTTTCCTCACTGGATTCAACACTAGCACCACATCACCCTATATCAAAAGATCTTTCTCCAGTATGACTGTCATACCATGTTTTCTATCGGAGGGGTAGCGGTGTTAGTCTGGATCTGTAAAAGCAGCAGAGAATCCTGTGGCACCTTATAGACTAACAGACGTTTTCCACTACCTGCGTCTGACGAAGAGGGTATTCACCCACGAAAGCTCACGCTCCAAAACGTCTGTTAGTCTATAAGGTGCCACAGGATTCTCTGCTGCTTTTACCATGTTTTCTGAGACTTCTGACTCATTTCAAGATAATAACTTTTGAAACCTATAATCAGTAAACTCTATTTGTCTTCTAGGGCTAACCCTAGCTAAGCAGCTGGGGATCTCTTGTTTATGCTAGAAGCCCCTTGTGCCCTCCACACCCAGAGTCCAAGCAGCATAGAGATGCTTAGTTCTTTTGGTTTGGGGATCTATCCCTCTCCTTCTTTGTGCTCTGAGCTGCAACCTCATCTGATGGGAAGAGTCCACTTGCATGACTCATCTTCATGGGGAGGAGAGCAGAACAACAACAGTCTTTAGTCCTTTTGTTGACGGGTTTTCAGTCCAGATGCAGGGAGTTTCCAGTTGCAAGACCCGACCCTAACTCATCTGACGGGTCTCCTCTGTGGAGAGGGGCATAACAATTTCTATAGAAGAGCCAGTCCTCACACTAATTAACGTCCCTCTCCTGTATGGTGATTTACGTAGTCACAGAGGCTCACAATACGGAACACAGATATTACAAGTAAGATTTAATGCATTGTTGGGGTATCATTAAAACTAACTATATGCCAAGGTCTAAAACACCCAGAGCATCTAAAATTTTGTAACAGGAGAAGCACTGATAAGATTTGGGTGTACAAAATTTTTTGGACTTTGAGTAAAATAAAAAAATCCCCTGACAAATTTGTATTTGCAGAAAATGAGAGATGTTAACGTTAAAGAATCATAGTGTGCTCTCTAAAATTCCCTTAATAGACTAAGGGAGAGCATAACATACACAACTGATCTAAAACATTCAAAGGAAGGATTGTTAATGATCAAAGTTAAAAGTTTTGTTAGCTCTATTTATAATGAATTGTAATTAGGGATATTGAGAAAGTAGAGATAAGGTAACAGGCAGGCCCAGGTTTTCCCGGGCATCAGTGTATTTTTGTTAATTTCTTTTTGATGTAACTGGCTGATTTGTTTAGTTATCCTGCTAACAACAGCATTTTAATGTGTCATATTAGAAGATGTAAGTAAAAGATACCAACATGTAATGATAAACAAAATCTTGCTTTTTTGTGGTAAACTTGAAAACTGGATGTCTCACGGCAAAAGGACCCAGAACCTGTAAATTCATCAGGAAAACTGTGGATATTAGGTGATTAATGTTTGTGCACTTGTAATACACAGGTTATGTAAAATTCAATGGATAATGTGTTGAATGTGATGGGAGGAAAATTAGGTAGTGGAGAAGGTAAAAATGTATCAGAATATATGTAAAATGCCCCCCTAAAAACTGGAGAAACACTGGATCAAAAACTGAAGAACAAGACTAAAAGACCAGGGCAGGAGCTGAATGTCATGGAAGAAGAATGGATTTTTTCATCCCCTGGACTGTGGTAACCTGAGCCCATTTATCTATTCTGTCATTACTTGTCTGGCATGAATGTATTTGCCAGATACAAGAAGTGGTGATAATTCTGTCTTAAATTGTATTAAATAAAGGCAAAACTGATTAAGCCCAAATTGTGGGGGATGAGACTCTGTTTCCCACTCTCTGCTCCCCAAACCACGCCACAGCTCACAACTATTCAATAGATTCTGAACGCATTCTTATACCTATTTCATCAATAGTCAGCCATAAGTGAGCCAGACACATTCCAGCTGTGTATCTATCAGTGTCCCGTTGAGACATGGGGACCTCGGTATGAGTTGGCACCTGGCCTGCCAGTGTCACAGCATCTCTGCAGAGACCCCCCCCAAGGCAGCTGATTTGAACTCATGGTTGGGTGGTTTTGTGATGTGGTCACTTGTTCAAAGAGAACTGGCCTACAACCCCCATACTTCCATCAGGGGCTGTGACCTTTTGGTTATGAGGCTTGGGTTGGGTGTGAACCAGTCACCTCAGGAAGGCTCTGTATTTCCTAGCCAGCCAGTCCCCTCCACAGTTTGAATGACACATTGTAATGGAAAGCATAAGGGAGCTGCTCAAGTTTTCAATTACTTAGAGCAAGACAGTGACTTGCAAGAGGAGCACAGCACATTCCAGTCCCCTCTTGTGGCTGTGGGGTCTTTCTGCTGCCTCTTGACCTCAGTTCAAAGAGAGGCACGAGTGGTTACAAGCTGCCAGCTCTGTGGGTACCTGGAGCCTGTGTGTACTAACAGTGCACACACGGCTACCCTCCCTGAACCCCAGCATGGAGCATTCCACTGAGCAGGTGTTTCCAAATGAACTGGAGGAAGGTGGTTCTGCCCAGGCACAGTTCCTGATCCTGGCAGTGCTGTCACGTTCATACCAGTGTGGGATGGGAGATGAACAGTCCCCACCCCCGGGTGCAGAACTGCATGGACACCAAAGTACTTGACTTGGAGTTTGAGCAGCATCTGTGGGTTAAAACCCCTGGTGCCAGCCAGCAACCTGTCATGGGGATCTCTGCCTGACTTAAAATACCCATATGGGGTTGCAGAGCTATGCCATGTGTTTGAGAGATGTTGAAGCAAATTGGTTACAGGCTGATCAGTCGTGTTACAGGTGCTCCCAATACCCAGTGCTTTCTGTGTCCTGCTCTTCTCTGCAACGTCTTCCTTTCCCTCACCATGTGGGTTCCCCACTATGTACCATGTCTGCTGCCTCTGCTGTTGTGCTAGGGGTTGTGAGATTTGCAGCATGGACTGTTCCCCGTTACTGAAAGGGCTAGGGGGAGTGCACGTGTCTTGTCGGCTGGTTTGTGCAGGGTGCTAATGACACCAAGAATGTAGCTTTTAGGATCAGTCTTTTGTCTGAATGCTGTGGACAGTGGACAAAAGAAGAAGGAGGGAGGCAGTCAGGGGCTGGCTCAGAGGTTAGACTTTGCTGCTAGCAGCAGCAAAGTGGTGAGTTTGCCTACCTGTGCTTCCCTGGAGCAGTCCTCAGATTGTAGCTACTGCTCTTCTGTTGATACTCAGTGAAAGGCACTCAGAAGAGGGAGGGAGGCAGCCAGCAATGAGCTATTTTCTGCTGGAGAATGAGGGAATTGGGCCCATTTCTGCTCCATACTAAGCAAACACTCTACCATTGGATCCTTTAGCAAAGTGATCAGCCAGGTCCAGCTCCCCAGCTGCAGCAGAGCGGACTGGAAAATGGAGACATTGAGCCCATCACTTTTCCCATGGAAAATGAGTGCTTTGCCATTTGAGAGAATCCACCAGGCACCAGCCAGGTAGACAAGGGACAGGGCTGAGCTGCTTTTCTAAGCATTTCCACCCCCCCAGCCCTGCATTTCTTGCAAGGAGAGAGGACAGGGTTCTGGAAATGTACAGTTGATGGGCTGACAATGCCCATTAATCAGCTGGCACCCAGCAACCATCTGCTGGAAAATGCCATCAGCGACTCCCTGAGCTTAGATGTGCGCAAGTAGCCCTCTACGAGTTGGGCTAATTCCCTTCACCAGAAAAATATCCTGCTCTGCTGATGTCAGCTCTTAGGCTGCTGATTCCCAGTTGCGGCCAGTTGCTAATATCAGCAGTGGCCATCCAGCGGCAGGCTGGTCCTGGGCTGGGTCACTGAGGTGGGTAGAGCAGAGTGCTAACACCACTAGTGCTGGGGATAAGGCTTGAGGTAGGTTGTTGGGTGAACTGCTGCTGCACAAGCTCCAGCCTCTGGTTTTTTTTTAACTTGGTTCCTGGAGGGCCATGCTGGGAAAAAAGGGCCAAAGACAACAGAAGCAGTGAGGCCGACCCAACCATCTTGCAGGGAACTGGTGAGCTCCACAGGCCCAGGAGATGGAGAATGAGAACATCAAATCAAAAACTTTTGCATGTAAAGCAAGTGCTAATCCCCGAAAGAGAAACTGGCCCCAATCTGCCCTTGTTGTGCCAGAAGCCACAAAGACCGTGGGGCAGCCTGTACCTCCTTTACAAAATAGCTGTGGGAGGTGTGCTGCTCGTGGCCCTGCTAGCTCAGCTGGCTAAAGCGTAGTGCTAGCAACTCCTGTACACACTCACCTTCCTGATGCCTTGGTGACCCCCCCCCCAACTACTTCCAGCCTAGATTGCTATGACCCCCCCACAATGTGATTGCATTGCCTTGATGCCCAGCCTTACTGATCCCTGTGTGACTCACTGACTCCAGACCTGTGTAATCCCACTGTCCCCAGCATAATCCCCATGGACCCAATTCATGACCCTGCACTGCCTCCAAGCTAACCATCAGTGACCAAAGTGAGATTCTACTGACATTGGCCTAACCCTCACTAGTGTAACTTCGCTCCCAAGATCCAGCTTGACAACACCTAGATGACACCAACTTCCTCCAACTTCTTCCTCGACGACCCTACATGATACCCCTTAAATCAGAGCTACGTAATCCTTAGCTTCATAGGACCTCAGTGATTTCATCCCAGTCCTCACTGACTCCTTCATGACCCCAACTGAGTGTAAATTCAGCAGCTGGGACCCTAGATGACCCACCAATTGCCTCCAAATTTTTCCTTCATCACCTCACCTTAATCAGAGGCTTATGCTACTTGTCCTCAAAAGAAATCACTGACCCCTTCATGACCCCAAATGCCTGTAAATTCAGCTGCTGTAACCCTAAATGACCCCAATTGCCTGCAAATTTTTCATTTATGACCTCATGTAACCCCCCACCTTCCCCAGAGGCTTAAGATCCATATCCTCATAGGACCTCACTGACCCCTTCATGGCCCCAGTTGCTTGTAAATTCAGCTTCTGTAACCCTAGATGACCCCAACTTCCAATAATTTTTTCCTTCATAACCTCATACGCCCACCACCTTAATCACAGGCTTAATCTCCTTGTCCTCATATGACCTCACTGACCCCAATTCCTTGTAAATTCAGCTGCTGTGACCCTAGGTGACCCCCCCCAACAGCCTCCAAATTTCCCTTCATGACCGCAAATGACCCACCTTAATCAGAGGCTTAAGCTCCTTGTCCTCATATGACCTCATTGACCTTCTCATGACCCTAATTGCTTGTAAAGTCAACCATTGTGACCCTACATGACCCAAAGTGCCTTCACATTTTTTCCTTCATGACTTCGTACAATTCCTACCTTAATCAGCAGCTTAAGCTCCTTGTCCTCATATGACCTCACTGACCTCTTCATGACCCCAATGGCATGTAAATTCAGCTGCTGTGACCCTAGATGACCCCAACAGCCTCCCAATTTTCCTTCATGGCCTCAATAACCACACCTTAACCAGAGGCATAAGCTCCTGTCCTCATATGACCTCAATGACATCATTCCACCCTTCCCTGACCCTTCATGACCCCAAGTGCCTGTAAATTCAGCTGCTGTGACCCTAGATGACCCCAATTGCCTGCAAATTTTTCATTTATGACCTCATATAACCCCCACCTTCCCCAGAGCCTTAAGATCCATGTCCTCATAGGACCTCATTGACCCCTTCATGACCCCAATTGCTTGTAAATTCAGCTTCTGTAACCGTAGACTGCCCCCCCCACCCAACTACCTCCAAATTTCCCTTCATAATCTCAAATGACCCTACCTTAATCAGAGGCTTAAGCTCCTTGTCCTCATATGACTTCATTGACCCCCTTCATGACCTCAACTGCTTCTAAATTCACCTTCTGTGACTCTAGATGACCCCAACTTCCTGTAATTGTCTTCTTTCATGACCTCATATGACCCCCACCTTAATCAGAGACTTAAGCTCCATGTCCTCATATGACCTCGTTGACCCTTTCATGACCCCAATTGCCTGTAAATTCAACTGCTGTGACCCTAGATGACCCCCCAACTGCCTCCAAATTTTCCTTCATGACCGCAAATTACCCCACCTTAGTTAGAGGCTTAAGCTCCATGTCCTCATATGACCTCATTGACCCTTTCATGACCCCAACGGCATGTAAATTCAGCTGCTGTGACCCCTAGATGATCCCAACTGCCTTCACATTTTTCCTTCATGACCTCGTATGACCCCCATCTTAATCAGAGGCTTAAGCTCCTTGTCCTCATGTGGCCTCACTGACCCTTCATGACCCCAATGGCTTGTAAATAATGCTACTGTGACCCTAGATGACCCCAACTGCCGTCACATTTTTCCTTCATGACCTCGTATGACCCCCATCTTAATCAGAGGCTTAAGCTCCTTGTCCTCATATGACCTCACTGACCCCTTCATGACCCCAATTGCTTGTAAATTCAGCTGCTGTGACCCTAGATGACCCCAATTGCCTCCAAATTTTTCCATCATGACCTCAGATGACCCCCACCTTAATCAGTGGCTTAAACGCCTTGTCCTCATATGAACTCAATGACATCATTCCAACCATCCCTGACCCCTTCATGACCCCCAATTGCTTGTAAATTCAGCTTCTGTGACCCTAAATGACCCCAATTGCCTCCAAATTTTTCCTTCATGACCTCATATGACCCCCAACTTAATCAGTGGCTTATGCGCCTTCTCCTCAAATGACCTCACTGACGTCATTCCAACCCTCACTGACCCCCATCATGACCCCAATTGCTTATAAATTCAGCTGCTGTGACCCTAGACGACCTCAACTTCCCATAATTTTTTCCTTCCTGACCTCGTATGACCCCTACCTTACCCAGAGGCTTAAGCTCCTTGTCCTCATAGGACTTCACTGACCCCTTCATGACCCCAATTGCTTATAAATGCAGCTTCTGTGACCCTAGACGACCTCAACTGCCTGTAATTTTTTCCTTCATGACCTCGTATGACCCCCACCTTACTCAGAGGCTTAAGTGCCTTGTCCTCATATGACCTCACTGACCCCTTCATGACCTCCAATTGCTTATAAATTCAGCTGCTGTGCCCCAAATGACCTCAACTGCCTCCAAATTTTTCCTTCATGACCTCAAATAACCCCCACCTTAATCAGAGGCTTAATTGCCTTGTCCTCATATGACCTCACTGACATTCTAGCCCTTACAGACCCCCCCCTTCATGACCTCAATTGCTTGCAAATTCAGTTGATGTAAACCTAGATGACTCCAAATTTTTCTTTCATGACCTCATATGACCCCACTCTAAGCAGAGGCTTAAGCTCCATGTCCTCATATGCCCTCATTGACCCCTTCATTACCCCAGTTGCTTGCAAATTCAGCTTATGTGACCCTAGATGACCCCAAATGCCTCCAAATGTTTCCTCCATGACATCGGATGACCCCACCTTAATCAGAGGCTTAAGCTCCTTGTCCTCATGTGACCTCACTGACCCCTTCATGACCCTAATGGCTTGTAAATTCAGCTGCTGTGACCCTAGATGACCCCTAATTGCCTCCAAGTTTTTCCTTCATGACCGCGTATGACTCCATCTTAATCAGAGGCTTAAGCTCCATGTCCTCATATGACCCCATTGACCCCTTCATGACCCCAATTGCTTGCAAATTCAGCTTATGTGACCCTAGATGACCCCAAATGCCTCCAAATGTTTTCTCCATGACATCAGATGACCCTCACCTTAATCAAAGGCTTATTCTACTTAGTCTCAAAAGACCTCACTGAATCCTTCATGAGCCCAATTGCCTGTAAATTCTGCTGCGGTGACCCTAGATGACCCCATCTGCCTCCCAGTTTTTCCTTCATGACCTCAAATGACCCCACCTTAATCAGAGGCTTAAGCTCCATGTCCTCATATGACCTCATTGACCCCTTCATGACCCCCAATTGCTTGCAAATTCAGCTTATGTGACCCTAGATGACCCCAATTGCCTCCAAATGTTTTCGCCATGACATCAGATGACCCTCACCTTAATCAAAGGCTTATTCCTCTTAGCCTCAAAAGACCTCACTGACCCCTTCATGAGCCCAATTCCCTGTAAATTCAGGTGCGGTGACCCTAGATGACCCCATCTGCCTCCCAGTTTTTCCTTCATGACCTCAAATGACCCCACCTTAATCAGAAGCTTAATCGCCTTGTCCTCATATGACCTCACTGACATTCTAGCCCTCACTGACTCCCCCCTTCATAACTCCAATAGCTTGCAAATTCAGTTGCTGTAACCCTAGATGACTCCAAATTTTTCTTTCATGACCTCATATGAACCCACCTTACCCAGAGACTTAAGTTCCATGTCCTCATATGACCTCATTGACCCCTTCATGACCCCAGTTGCTTGTAAATTCATTTTATGTGACCCTAGATGACCCCAACTGCCTCCAAATTTTTCCTTCATGATCTCAAATGACTCCACCTTAATCAGAGACTTAAGCTCCTTGCTCTCATATGACCTCACTGACTCCTTCATGACCTCAATTGCTTGTAAAGTCAGCTGCTGTGACCCTAGATGACCCCAACTGCCTCCAAATTTTTCCTTCATGACCTCGAATGACCCCCACCTTAATCAGTGGCTTATGCTCCTTGTCCTCAAATGACCTCACTGATGTTATTCCAACCCTTACTGACCCCTTTTTGACCCCAATTGCTTGTAAATTCATTTTATGTGATCCTGGATGACCCCAATTGCCTCCAAATTTTTCTTTGATGACTCTGTATGACCCTTCTTAATTATAGCCTTATGCTCCTTGTACTCATATGACCTCACTGACTTCATAGGTAGCCTCAGTGAACCCTTCATCACCCAAATGTCCTGTAAATGAAGGTTCTGTGACCCTAGATGACTCCAATTACCTTCACAGAAAGCAGGCACTCTACCACTGGTGCTAATACAGTTACGCTGGGACTCTTATCACCTTCTTCTATCATGCTTTACACTGAAAGTCATTGTGGTGTATGTTCCTTCTTCCCAAATGGGGCAGTGGAGGGCTAATCTTTGCAATCTGTTTAACTCAGCTGGGCAGAGGCGTGTGTTACAAACACTAACATCATGAGCTGAAGCCCCAGACTGGGAACTCGTTTTCAGGATGTTGCCAGTGCTTTTTGGCCTCTCTGCTATGGGCAATGAGGCCAACACTAGAAAAAGAAGGAGACTGATTACGTGGCAGCAACTGGGAGAGTGCGCTCTCTGGGTGCTCTCAACCGCTTGCTCTTCTTGTGGGCCAGCTCAGTTGTCTGGTTACATTGTGGTGCTGTAAACACCTTCTAAAAATAAGGGAAACTGCTTTTCCTTCCCCTGCCTTCCACTAACCTTCTGCGGGACAACAGGATCTATGGTTCTAATTACCGGGGAAACGAGTGCTTTGGTTTGGTGAGTGCAAATGAGCAAAACACATTTTTGTTGAGTAGTTTTTTTATTGAAAAATGCTGTTTTGTTCAACCTGAAACTATTTGCGAATTCATGTCCTGTTTCCTCCCCACTGCCCACTGATCCAAAACACAGCAATGATATTGTCTGGAAACATCAGAGCAAAATATTTTGTTTTGACTTGAGTGAAATGTGTTTGTTTTTTTGATTCACTGACATTCATACCCATTACTTTGTTTTGCCTACCCAAACAAGCCTGTTTTTAGTTTGCCAAAATTGCCAGCAAATTGAACAAGCCATCCTTCCACCAGTTTCATTTGTAAGGGGCTTGTTTTGGAGTCATGTGTCCAATCAATAGGCAGCAAATCTCTGAGGGTGGGCTGCAGCCAATTTTCAGGTGCTGGAGGGGCTTTCAGAGGCAGATCTTGTACTCCTTGTGGGCATCTGGACTTTCCCTTCTGGCTAAGGACTCCCTGTAGAAAATTCCCTCCATCCATTTGCCACTCACTTTCTGTTCCCCTTGCTCAGCTACTGGTTGCTCCCCCCTGTGGGTTACATGCTCTGCTTCCTGCTAGGACTTTAGCAGGTCCCCTCTCTGCATTAGTCACTCAGCGCACACTTTCCCAGCCTATCCCAGCCCTCCTTGTCTCCTGAGCAGTCCAATCCTCACGAATGCAATGACCTGCACTGGCTGTGCCCTTCTATGCACCAAACTACTTCTAAGCTGCCTATTCTTCCCCAGAGCCATCATCCATGGGAGAGGGTCTCTCTGACCATGTTTACTTGAGGTGGAGCTATCACTGCTTCTAGCTAACCTGCAAGGTAGTTTCCTCCTCACTGATGTCACCTCCTCAGGTGAATCCTTCCTTGCTACCAGTCCCAGACCTGACTCCCACCTGGACAGTCCCAGGTTCCCCTCCCTTTCTGTGCCACCTCATTTATCCAGGTGTGTTCTTTGCTGCTACATCTGGCTGGGGGAGGTCCTTCCAGCAAGCTCCCCGGGCTGGCTTTTGGCATCTGCACTCAGTCCAGAGAGCATCCCCGTGCTTTAGAAACAACCAACAGATGCCTTAACTGTTCCTGAATCTAAATGGGTAACAGTTGAGACAAGGCCGAGCCAGATGACTCCATCCAACATGCTCTTCAGTCTCCATTTGTCTGTGTGTTGGGGGAGTCTCACAGCAGAGGGACAACAAATTTTATAGGTGAGTCCTAATGTAAATTTGCCTTCAGAGCCCTCTCTAGCCTCAGCCTGGGAGGGTATAATCTACTACCAGCTCGGTTCTCCGCAGGGATGTTGGAACCCAAATGGGGAAGCAAAGTAGAAGCCATGTCATGTTACCTCCCACACACTTTAGGCAAGTATTTAATTTTATTGTTTAGCTCTTTCCCCCAGCATCCTGTGCTAAGTTCAATCCTGGACCGTAGGCTTCTTCTGGACATTCCAGTGCTGCCCTAAGCTTGGAGACCACTGCTCCCCCCCATACACCCTGGGACACTTCCTGTCCGTCCGAGTTGCCCCCAGTCTGCCCTTTCCCTGGAAGGGGAACTCTCTGGGTTAGGCGGCTCCAGGCTGGCAAGGAGGAGCTGGGTACCAGGCACCAGGGCCCACCCTTGGGGGACATAGTGGGCAGCGTGAGAAGGAAGGTGAGCTGGGGGTTACTGGTGGGGCCTGGCATTCATGAAGATGGGCTTACTGTCCCCTCTGCCACTGGTTTCCTGAATTACCTTGCCCAGTACCAATACTCTGCTCCCCATCTCTGCCAGGGGTGGCAGTGGATCCCTGGCTCTGGAGCTAGAGCCCTCAGATAGTGCCACTCCTGCATGGGAGGGACCCACCCCACTCCTGCATGGGAGGGACCCACCCTCCACCTTGAAAGGTCCAGGCTTATCCATCGGGAACCTCTCTGATCTCATCCCACTCTGCTGACCCCACGCAGCAGACTGGCTCTCAGACTGAACAACAGGTTCTCTGGGGAGTTTGCTTGAGGCCAGTGCTGGTAAATTCTTCCTGCTGCTCAGGCTGGGGAAAATTTAGCCCTGGACAGAACCAGCACAAGGGCAAAGCCTGATTTTCAGGCCTGATGTAGTAAATACACTTTGTGGGGGGTGGGAACTTCAGGATTGCAATGGACAGCTCAATGTTTTATCAACTTTGGGGTCTCATCTGGGAGCAGACTATTCCTAATGTAGAAAAACCAGCACCTGGGAACTTAGCACCTAGGTGCAGGGCACGGTGTTTTCAGACACATGGACCCAGAAGGACTCGGTCATTCCCTTGCCAGAGTCAGTTGCACCAGCCTTCTGCAGGAACAAGGGACACAGTGGATTCTGTCTCACTTCCCAGCTTTCCCTCAGGACTGGCTCTTTCCAAAATACAGGCTGTAGCCCAGCCACAAGCTGTGGGTCACTGGGTGAAACTGTCTCCTGGGTAATGCAAGAGGCCAGAGTAGATGGTCACAATGGGCACTTCTGGCCTTCACATTTCTGACACTAACTCTGTTTCCTCTGTCGGTTTGATTATTTCACTTAACACTCTGTCTGGGATCTCTGCCTCTATCACTTGGTCCACCAGCTCTGCCTCTTGAGCTAAATGTTCCTGGGTTAAACAGAGGCACTGCAGTGGGTGTCCCAATGGGATGAGAATATTTAAAATATCCCCAAAGCACAAATTACCACTAATTACTCTGATTTTACAGTTCACATCATCTACAGTCCAGTTCACACAGTCATGACTGCTCCAGCTGGGGACATCTATGACACAACTGGGCAGCCCTCAGATTTCATCTCTCTCCGGCAGTGCCTGATAACTCACACAATTGCACACTTCTTCTTTACTGCCTTGCACAGGTTTGACACCATATTTCTTCTTCAATGTTAGATCATACCGGCCTATAGAATAAGCATCTCTTCTCTCTCGGCATCCTGTTGAGCATCTGGTTTGGGGTCTAGGCAATACCAGAACAGGCCCAATCCATTTGCTCCTTCGGAGCATTCGGTGTCCAGATTCTCCAAGTCTTCTGAAGAACGATTGCTGAGCTGCTAAAAAATTTAAAATAAGAAATAAGTGTGTGATATTAAGAACAACCCAAGAGCAGAGGACAAAGGGCACAGAATTATAGCTGGCTTAGCCAGTTCAAGCATCCCCTAATTCTTTAATGCCAAGAAATGTATCTGATAAGTAAGTGTCATTGAAACACTCATGGCTCTGTGGACATTGGAATTTCGAAAACAATTGGCTTAATTCCACTAATGGACCATGCAGTTACATTGGTGTAAAACCACAGTAGTACAGGTGAAATCAGGCCCAGATAGTTTCACAAAGCCAGAGAAATGCAGTGAAAATATATATTTTGAAGTTCCATATTTCAAAGTGCCAAATACGTAGCATGGAGTTAATGCACAAATCCACATTGCTTCCTCCTGCTTCTGAGCCACTTTGCCATTTTATCTTCCTGTCTTAATCTGTTCCTTTGTTCCATGGCTCCCTAACAATGCAAACGGCAGTAGATTTCCTGTACTGCTGCCCTTACAAGAACTCAGCTGGAGGCAATAAGAGGAAGATCCTCCTAGATCAAAGGTAGCAGGAAGACCAAGAGAGAGTTTCCTCTGAGGTTTACCACTGAAGTCAAGGGAAGGATGTGTCAGGCTGTCTGGAGTGTCTCACGAACGCGGGTACCAACCTCCGGACAGACTATTACAGACCAGGGTGCAAACTCCAAACTGGTTGTGAGTTCTATACTTAGATTTCACCACCCAAATATCAAGTGTGAACAACTCAAGCACTTAACACAGAGTCATAGACAGTACCCTTGGGCAAGCCTGCCTTCGTGAGAGATTGTCCCTTACACCAAAAATCACAATGATATTCAGGTTACTTCCAGTCCCAAAGGATGTCACTTACCTCAGGTCAATTGCACCTTAGATCACTCAAAGACAGTGCCTGTAGCCAATCTTACAGGTTTATTAACTAGGGAAAAGATATGAGTTATTTACAAGGTTAAACCAGGTAAACATAAACAAATAAGTTACAGCATTAGGTTTCAAAGAGCAATAGAAGCTGCCGTAATGTGCAAGCTCTATATGTCTCTTAGGGCTAAGCCAAAATAAGCAGGATGGGGATCCCTTGATTATTGTGGCAGGGCATACTTGCCCCACACTGGTACTGCAAGGGTTAACCCCACCCTTTGAGCCAGGGAAGCCATGCCCCCTCAGCTCTGCTGGGCATGCTCGGGCTGGAGACCAGGTATAAAAGGGAGCTGCTCAGTTCATTCTGGTTTGACTGTCCAGGAGTGAGGATACATCCTGTAGACTCCAGCCTGGGAACTGCTGAAGCCCTGGACAGTGGAAGCCAGAGATGTTGATACCCACGTGAATACCCAAGCTCCTCCAGACATCCCAGGAGTGATGGAGCTGCACAGGCAGAAGATCCCAAAGACCTTGGAGATGCCAGGACCACTACACCAGGGATAGGGTAGGAGGTAGCTCAGTGGAAATTATTCATTGTGCAGGGTGCTGTCAGGACATTTTTGCCAGCTCCCCACTAACCTAGTGGTGAGTGCACTTGCCACTGCTGGGGCTCTGAGCTGTGACCTGGTGGAGCAGGGAGGTCCTGGGTCCCCCAATCTGGCTGCCACCTCCCCCCATCCATGGCAATCCACTTCCCTGGCCAGTGGGCTCTGCAGGCCTTGACTTTTGCCTCTAGGCTATGCTATCCTGAGGCAAGGGATGATCACACAGACTTAGCTGTGGGGAAATAATAATCCTTACCCTGCCCCAAAAGGGATGGGGTGTGCTTGCCCCATGACTCTTATGTTGGGCAACATTACCCTCTCCAAATTCAAAGCTGTACAGTGACATATTTCCTTCTGGTCAGGGATTTTTATTCCCTTCCCCCACTGTTCAAACTGTGATGGGACCAGGGTTTGTGCACCGCCTTCTCTTCATGAGTGTGGAGGGCGCAGTTGATCTTTTGTCCACTGATGTTCCACAATGGTTCATCTGGTGTCTATGGGCCTTCTTTGAAATGGTACCTCTTGTGGTAAACTAGTATTTCACCCTTGGTAATGCTTCTCTTCTGACTATGGGGGCTCATAACAAACAGCCATTAGCTACGTGCATCCATTGTCCATGTGTAAGATAAGAGCAAACATCACTGTGCTGCTTCTACCCCCTTCAGAATTTGTGTGGATATGGGAAGCTAGCACAGCTGCTATATGGAGTTCCTGGAATTGCGGCCTTGTTGCCATAATTAACTCTGCTGCCTAAATTGGTGGCTGTTGTGCAATAAGATTTAGGTGCATAATGTTCCATGTGGGGCCTTGATTCTAATCAAGATTGCACAAGAATGTCTTGTTTCCCCCATGTCAGAAAATAACTAGTTGTTGTGTTATGACAGATAATGACCTCTTTCTCCGTATTAAAGGAGGCCTGTCCTACGTTATTCACTGTAACATGACACAACTGTTGCCCCATTTCAGCCCTTTGCCATTTTCTCTCAGCATGCATGAAAGTTAGATTTCTTCCCCACTCCCCCCCCCACCACCACATTCACAAACTCACCTGTGGCTATCTGAATGATTGAGTACTGTTCTAGCTCTCACCTTCTAATCTGGCCTGATTGCCCCAGGAGCAGGGTCAAATTCCCAATCCTGCTTCCCCATTGTTCAAGGGACAGTAAACTCTGAGCATTTCCCCCTCACTCAGCTGTGCTGGCTAGTGCACTGGGGAGGGGGGCTCGTGGGGCTGGAAGAGGACCAGAATATCACACAAGAAAAGCTGGATGATCTTGAAAACTGGAGCAATAGAAATGGGATGAAATTTTAATAGTGCAAAGTCATGCATTTAGGGACTAACAAGAATTTCTGCTATACACTGGGGATTTATCTGTTAGAAGTGAGAGAGGAAGAGAAATACCTGGGGGTGTTGGTTGATCATAGGATGACTATGAACTGCTAATGAAGTCCTAGGATGAATCAAGTGAAGTATTTCCAGAAGAGAGGGAAGTGTTAATTGCCATTATGCAAGGCACTGGTGAGATGTGATCTGGAATACTGTGTGCAGTTCTAGTCATGGTGAAGTGAAACTGGAAGAAATACAGAGAAGGGCTACTAGGATGACCTGAGGAATAGAAAACCTACCTTATGAGAAGAGACTCAAAGAGCTTGGCTTGTTTAACCTAACCAAAGAAGGCTGAGGGTAAATTGATTGATTTCTGTAAATACCAGGGAGGGAGAGGAGGTACTTAAATTAAGTACCAATGTGGACACAAGAACAAATGGATATTAAACTGACCAGCAAGTTTAGGTTTGAAATTAGACAAAGGTTGAGAGGAGTGAAGTTCCTGAAGGGCATTCCAAGGGGAGCAGCAGGGGCACAAAACCTAACTGGCTGCAAGACCCAATTTTTTTCTCAACTTTGGAAGGTGGCATGTTCTTGGTGTTTGGTTTTAAATAGTCCCCTGTGAGAACTGCAAGTCAATCACTGCAGTGGTGCATTTAAGAGCCTGCTGGAAAGTAACTAGCCTTTAAACAGAGTGAAAGTGACTTGAAAGTGTCTGTTTCACTCCTGTTTTAAGACCCTTTCTTGTCTTTTATTCTTTATGTTGGGGGAGCCCCAGGCAGGTGCAGTATCAACTCATGGGGCCTTGCCCTAGTAGGATGTTTCCAAAAGGTAAATGATCTGTTCCAAGCTTGTTTAACTGCAAAATGTAAGTAGCCTAAATGATAGAAAGGAATCTACATTTTTCTAAAATTGTTTAAGTTGTTGAATGCAAGAGTTAGTAATCAAGTAAGAAGATACATTAACATTTTAACTCTAACCAGTGTCCCTTAAGGGACTTGCCACAAGATGTCAGAACATGTTAGTATTAGAGCTGAGTGGGTCAAATATTTAATTGTCTTTATATAGAAATTAGCTGACAGGAGCATTGAATCTGAGTTATCTGCAAAAAAAAAGCTACTTTTCAGGTGCTTCAGTAGCCCCTGGAATCATGCTTAAAGTTGCCCTCCCCCAATCTGAAATGGTGCCCCTAGTTTAAACTAGTGTAAATGGTGGAGTGTCTGTAATTTGAAATCTTTAAACTATGATTTGAGGACTTCAGTAACTCAGTCCTAGGTTAGGTGTCTATTACAGGAGTTCTGTGGCCTGAAATGTGCAGGAGGCCAGACTAGATGATCATGATGGTCTCTTCTGGCCTTAAAGTCTGAGTCAAGGGTTTGTCTAGTCCCCATCTAACGGCACAGAAGTGCGACTGTTGGTCGCTGCTTTATCCTTATGCAAGAAGGTCTGGAGATGTCTTGCATTGCTTTTCTCTCCTGAGTTGAGTGTGGTTCGGAGGCTCACAAGTTAGCCCTTTGTGCAGGTCTCAACTGCACTTTTCTTTTTTGACAGATAATGTTTTTTGTTTCAAAGTGGCTCCGAGGCTTGATATGAAATAAATAATTTAATAGCTAAATAGGAAAAGCAGCATTAGTAATTCAGTGTGAAAAGATAGTTACATTTTGCAAGGCTCCTTTGATATCTCTAGGGGCTGTTTGCCATTTCAACAATCGTAATAAAATTGTTGCATTAAAATGGTCCACAAAGATTTTAAAAAATTGCATGCAAACCAGTAACAACCAGCACAGCATAAAAGTTGCACTAACACGTAGCATGTCAAACAGCAGAGTACGTTAGAAATCAAACTTCCATGTTCATTAAAAGTCTGGGTGACCAATACAAATTAAAGATCCCAAAAGGGAGCCCCAGGCAAATATTTTAGTTATGAAGTAAGACAACTGCCTTGAATAAAGGTAAGAGAAGGACCCCAACATCCTGAACACCATTATAATTAGTGATAAGTCTGAGTTAACCCCCCCTAACTGGAACACACTTGAGCTTTATGGTGAATGTCAGAAAAAACAGATCCAGCTAGGAATCTGAATTTTACGAATAGCCAAAACCATGACAGCAGAGCTGAGCACCCCCAGGCTGGGGTATTTATACAAAAAATTTGAATTTTGTGGCCTGGGGACACTATCATAACTGCTGTTTGTATTATATAGCGCTTTAAATATTGGACCAGATACTGCTGTAATCTACACACTAGTTTGAACAGACTAAACAGTATCCTGATGTTTTGTTCTATCTAGCAGGTCGGTCTGACTCCTCAAGACTGCACTCCATCTAGTGGCGATTGTGCTGCATGCATGTGAATGGACACAAGTGCCAGCAATGCCCCTCTGCCATGTACATTGGCCAAACCGGACAGTCTCTACACAAGAATAAATGGACACAAATCAGACATCAAGAATTATAACATTCAAAAACCAGTTGGAGAGCACTTCAGCCTCCCTGGTCACTCAATTACAGACCTCAAAGTCACAATATTAGAACAAAAAAACATCAAAAACAGACTCCAATGAGAGACTGCTGAATTGGAATTAATTTGCAAATTGGACACCATCAAACTAGGCTTGAATAAAGACTGGGAGTGGATGGGTCATTACACAAAGTAAAACTTTCTCCATGCTTATTTCCTCCCCCAAGTTCCTTGCATCTCCTTGTCAATTGCTGGAAATGAGCCATTTTCATTACCACTACAAATAGTTTTTTCTCTCCTGCTGACAACAGCTCACTGTAACTGATCACTCTCCTTATAGTGTGTATGGTAACACCCATTTTTTCATGTTCTCTCTCTGTGTGTGTATATACACACACATCTTCCTACTATATTTTCCACTACATGCATCCTATGAAGTGGGCTGTAGCCCACAAAAGCTCATGTTCTAATAAATGTGTTAGTCTCTAACATGCCACAAGTACTCCTGTTCTTTTTGCGGATACAGACTATCACGACTGCTACTCTCAGAAGTGAAATAGGAAACCTGGGTAAGTGCTTTATTGAAGATAACTGGAAAGGGACAGGAGTCATCAGCACTTCCAGGTGTAGTGAAACCTACAGTTAACTGTCCCCTACAGCACAAGCTAATGCAATAGATGTTTTGAGCATGGAAGTTAACCACCAGAGCGAAATCACTTTGAGGCAGAAGGAAAGTTTAAATAAATGTGTATTTGAATTTAAAGAATCTCTATCCTTCTGCCATGCAAGGTTACATGAGCAGGCAGACTTAAATCTCAGAATAGTAAACACGCTTCTGACAAAAGAGCCAGGGAAAACTTGGATTTTGTCTAATTTGTACATAGTTGATACTGTTTCCTTCTAACTTCAACTAGTTTAGTTCAGGCAAGAGGTTCAAAGCAGTGGATGTTGTGTGGAAAGACCTAGAGTAATTCAGATTTTGGCAGCCAGTAGTTTTTGTACTGATTTCCTTCAGCTTATAAAATCCCTCATCCAGTGCTACAGTTCTACATATGACCTCTAAAACCAATACAAGTTGACCTGTATAAATAGTGGTGGGGAGGTCAATAATGTGACTTGAAGATCAGCAAACTCAGCCTCTGCTGGGGAACAGAGGGAGAGTAAATGCCAAACCCAAGACCCTCCCCTGAGGTTGCTTTTCTTCAGAGAAATGCTTTAGAGAACCCTCCGCTGGTGTGCCCCAGCTTATCTCAACTAAGCTAAAACACAAGGAGGGAGGAAGTCAGGAAACCCATACTACAAAGCTCCTGGAGTTCAAAATCAATACCTTGGATTGCATCTGGAGTTTAACTGGAAACCTGGGCTGAGACTGGAGCACAAGTGTAAGCTGCTATCTGTGGGGAAATGCCAAGCAAATGGACAGATGTATTCTGCACCAGATGGAGTTTCTGAGCAGTCTCCAGGTGCAGCTCTTTATTTTTCATAAGCAGTTGTAACTTCAGAGAGCGTTGCTCTGACCAGGTCTGGAGGCAAACAAGGCATTCAGGTCTGAGGTGGGGTCCCCATCTGAAAGAAGAGGATATAATTATGGATCCCTAAGCACAGCTGAGAAAGCAATCTAAACACCCAGAAGCAGCTGAGGATCCTACAAAGTTGCAACCATAGGCTGAGAACAAAACGCAGCCCAGAGACCCCCTTTATCCTTTCTTCCAGCCTACTGACATGCTACCTGGGGGTAGATATTACCCCAATTAGCTGAGGTGCTCTCAATCTTCCTTTGAGGTGGGGAAGTATCCCCATTCTGCAGATAGGGAGCTGAGCTAGAGACTAAAAACCTGATTTTTCAGCAGTAGATTTATCCCCTAGAGATGCAGATTTGCATCTTTGGGTCCTCACATATCTTTGAAAATCTGACCCTAAGTGACTTACTCAGGGTCCTTGAGGAAGCCTGAGACAGAGGAAGGAATAGAACCAAAATACTCAGGGAACTAGTACAGTGCTCAATCAACCAGTTCCTCCTCCTCTCTGGCTTTAGCAGAATAGCACAGTCATGGGAGAGGCATGGGGTTTTTACTTTAAAGTGAACCAATGATTATTGCAGTCTAGTCATTCTGCCTCCTTAAAATTACCTTGGTGGCTTCAGTAGGGTTAGGGTTCTAGAATTTTCAGTTTGATTCTCTACTACTTGTACAAGGGCTAACTGCAGCCTTGGAATAAGTAGGCATAAGGCCATTAATCTATTCCATGTGTCTCTATTTGGATTCATGTTAATGGCACTACATCCACTGACTGTTGGACATTTTCCACATTTCACCCCAGAGGTGGCTGCATTTCCATGCTCAGTTACATTATCCCAGTGTATAGTCTTTTTAGCGCAGTGTTTAGGCTTTTGGGGGACAAAAGGTGCCATATAAAAGTAAGATTAATTACAGGCCAGATTCTTAGCAGGCGTAAATGGTGTAGCTGGAGCCATACAGATTTACACCAGCTGATGAGTTGGCCCTTAGTCTATTTTCTGAGCAGTGCAACAATTTTTTTTATCCTGTAGAAGTCAAATGTACTATGACCAAAATTGCATAATTCTTCCCTGCAGATGGAATGCAGAGGGCAGTTTTGTGGGGAACAGAAATAAGAGGGGAAAGCAGTAACAAAAGCTAGCACTGTGGTGAGCTAAAAAATATTTGATGTTAAATTAAATCCAGCAGTCCCCGGTCACAGTCATATTTCAAAAAGACACAGCACTTTCTGGGCAAATTCCCTTGGAAATCACTCTAACCTGCGGCTTGCTAGAAAAGGCTTGTTTATGAGAATTGGAGTCTCTGATCTGTCTTACAGAAAAGGAACCTCAAAGTGAAATACAAGGCTGAAAAGAGGGATGCATCTTTTCAGAAAGCAGGGAAGAAGGTTTTTTTATGAAGTTGCACAGATCAAAGTTGTTTCTCTACAGTCTTTGAAATACTGTTGCTGCATATGAGGCAAGAGCTCAATTTAAGTTTTATTGAGAGAGAGCTGCTGAAAACAGGCAGATAAAATGTTTCTCTCAAAGGGAGAATATTTTTTCATTTATTTTTTGATTCATGATTAATGAACAAATCCCATGCTGTGGTAATAGCAGCACCACAGTTAAGGTTGCATTTGAGAGTTCTATTTTAACAGGCACGTTCAACCTTTATTTTGTAGCCATCTTATTGAAATGGTGCAATCCCACCACAGAATATAAACTTTGGTTATATTTGACGTTTTCCTGGTTTGAAAGTTCCTTGAGCTGGGAAAGTGAAGACCAGGAGTTCAAAATGTCACTTCTAAGAGCAGTTTATATTTCCATGCAACTTACTACCCTTTTGACTAAGTGTACAGAACCCTAACCAAGATGACAGGGAAGTCAGGGGGTCTAGAACATCCCTTCAAACACACCTGGAGCCAAATGAAGATCAGTCTTGCTGAGATCCCAAACACCACCCCCCTATACTTTGAGAACTACAATTTGTCCCCCATGAGCCTCTTGTTGCTGGAAGGTTGGAGAGCCATTGGTTTACCTCTAGTTGGCCACGCAAGTGACTTTCTCTGAGACCAAAACCTAGGTTGTTCGGTGGATTGGAGCAGCTGGGGAAATTAGCCTTTCTTTTCTCCCTAGTGCCAACCTCTTCACTCCCTCCCCGATCTTCTAGAAATCAGAGGATTGAGATACAATTCCTGTTGCCTATATTGTGTGCAAAACAACTCCCCAAGTGTCCAGTTTAGTTACAAGAGTGTGAAAGCAAAGGTATTGGAGTGATCCTTGGGTCATAACAAACAGCTTTACTTTTCAGCTATGAGAAAGGTAGTTAGTAATTTGCTTCAAAGAATGTGAACTCTTTATTTGCACTTCCAATGTCACCTGACACAGGGCTACAGTTGCGATCATTTCAACAGCAATTCAGCCTATCAGACAAGATTTGAGCTAGATTTGCATGGCATCATCCATCCTTTGATAGAGCTCACAAATCTGAGATCACTCAGATTGGGACCAATCCTCAGCTTGTGTAAATGGGTGTAGCCCTGTTTGAAGTCATGTGATGAAATCCTGGGCCCATTGAAGTTTCCCACTGACCTCAGTGGACCTGTATTTTACCCTTGGAGTTGTACTGATTTGCACCAGCTGAAGCGGTGACCCATTATTGGCAAATCTCACTTCACAGTAGAGATGATCCACTTCACTGAGCAGAAGCCATTACATATGCAGAGCTGTAGTCTAGGAATGTCAACAGATGAAATGAAGACTCCAATTAAATTATTGGCCTGCTAGCATTAGGCACAGCTGTGAAATCTATTTCTTTAGTCGCTGGGGAAGTAAATTCAGTCCCATGTAGATTAGCTTACATATTGCATTGCTAAACAAAAACACCAGTTGTTCAATAAATAGTCTGTCCCTACACATTGCACTGTGGTGCCAGAAGACCTCTAACAACACATCACATTAAGTTGTTTCAGTACAAATGTCAAGGGCTTTCCTGACCCACTTAATCAATAATAAATATTAATAATAAAAAGGTCAAGCCCTTTATTGCTCAACTAAACCCACACCTGTGAAAATTTACATTAGTGATAACTCCAGTAAAGTGGCCCAATGCTCTAGCAGTTTCAATTGCAAATACTCAACACCTTGCCCAGGTCAAACTGTTCTGTAGTGGGGTAGGTGTCCTGGCTGGTTATTAACTCTCACGGGATTAGGTTCAGATGTGCCTTAGGCCACAAATAAAGTGGCTTTTGAAGCATTATTTCCACATTGTCATAACTGCAGTCAGCAGGGCTCTTGAGCCAGATCTCCTTTATCAGAGACATGGGGCACCTTGCAGGGAAGTCTCTGAAACTTGCTTCCCCACCTTGGTCTGAAATAGCCCAGACTTGATAACTTTCCAGGCTGCAAAATGTCTGTTTGCTAGGCCTTTGGAGGGGGCTGAGGTCATGTTTCCTATAATGCTGGAGGAGTGGCTGTCTGGCTGCTTTGCTATTGAAATGGTCACTATAATGCTGCTAGGAAGTTATTGATTGATTGTTTGTCTTATAATGCTAGGGTACCTAGACCAAGAGCCTCAAAGGTATTGAGGGCCTAACTATTTTAGGGGACCAGGTACTCTTGAGGCTCTAGCCCTTAGCAGCTTGGATAAGTGTGTTTTTATTGTAATTCTGAATACATTTTTTTTTAAAAAAATCTATTTTACTCCCCAACAGACATTTGCCCACATTATGAAATGTTGCTGACTACTCAGGACTACCAGTTGGAGTCTGTGCTCTGGGGATGCCTGCAGGGAAATGCTGGCAGAAGGGTTGTTTCTGGTGGGCACTGGCAGAGCTTTGTGAGGAAAACAGCAGGTACCAGCTACCATATGGATGATCTTTCTCTGGTGCTTGATTTCTCAAGAGTGGGAGTCACAGATAAAAGCACCAGTAATAAAACGTGTACTTATGGAATATAAATGGATTTGGTAGCTGGCATGCTGAATAATGGAAAAAGGGATCAAGTCTATTCCTGGAATAACTCTTGACAACAGTAAGTTACTGCAGGGATGAATTTCTGTCTTACCTGATCAATGTGGTACCTGTAATAGCTTGTATAAAAAGGACTCTGGCTTTGTACATATGAACTCCCAGCATTAGCTACCGCACAGACCAATTGTCCCAGTACTGGGCTGAGGGAGTCACTCTGGGCTGGGTAGGGAAATCTGCCTGTGAGCTGGCAGGAGGGTATTGGGAGTTAGAATTTTACTGTGGTGACACCGCCAGACATTCAATGACAGTCCTGTATCACCCAGCTGCCTTTATTCATTCTATCAGTAATGGGTTGTGGGGCAGTAAGACAACAGGTTGGATTCCCCCCTGGTGGGTGTGTGATGACCAGATGAAAAATAAGCTGCATCAGTTGTGGAGGGCATGGGAAATTGCTAAAACAAAAGAGGTGCACAAAAGTTATTCATTGTAATCCTCCGTCTTTCTACGCCTGCAGGTGCTTTTGCTGTCATGCATTGCCGTAGTTTCTGTGCACCTCTCACCTGAAAAAGGTGCAACAATGGCTCTCTCCCTGCTAGGTAAAACCTTGCGCTGAGGTGGAATGGAGCTGTCCCTTGCCAGCACAATGAAATTCTGAGTATGGTGAGGTAGTGGTGGAGATCCTCAGAGGTATCTAGGGGTTCTTGTACTGCAATTCTACCTGTCTTTATGATCCACACAAGGAGGCGAAGGATCTTTACGCTCTCCTCACCCTATGTACTTGTGTAAGGACCAGGCAGAACCCCTGAAAGCCACATCCAGAGGTTGTTATAAAAACGCATCAATATTCTCACTTCAAATGTGAATTCACAGTATCCTACAAATGTAGGGCTGGAAGGGACCTTGAGAGGTCCTCTACTCCAGCCCCCTGCCTGAGGCAGAGCCAAGTAAACCTAGACCACCCCTCATAGGGTGTTTTGTCTGACCTGCATGAATAAACTTTAGTGATAGGCTCTGAAATAGGCTGTGGAATCTAACTAACCTTAAATATTAGGGGTTGGGGAAAATCAAAATCTAACTTAAATCTCCTTTGCTGCAGATTAAACCTATTACTACTTGTGGACATGGAGAACAATTGACCACCGTCTTTATAACAGCCCTCAACATACTTGACTGGTATCGGGTCCCCTCAGTCTCCTTTTCTCAAGACTGAACCTGTTTAGTTTTATTAACCTTTCGTCACAGGTCAGGTTTTTTAAACCTTTTATAATTTTTGTTGCTCTCCTCTGTACTCTCTCCAATTTGCCCACATCTTTCTTAAAGTGTGGTGTGCAGAACAGGACACAGTACTCCAACTGAGGCCTCACCAGTGTTGAGCAGAGCAGGACAATTCCCTCCTGTGTCTTTTATATATACCATTCCTGTTAATAAACTTCAGAATATTAGTCTATTTTGCAATGCATCATATTGACTGATACTCAATTTTGATCCACCAGACCCCCTCGATTATTTTCACCAGCACTATCGTCTAGCCACTATTCCCCATTTTGTAGCTGTGCATTTAATTTTTTTATTACTCTATGTAGTACTTTGCACTTCCTTGAATTTCATTTTGTTGATTTCAGACCAGTTCTCCAATTTGTCAAGGTAACTTTGAATTTTAATTCAAAATGTTAGCAACTTCTCCCAGCTTGGTGTCATTCACAGATTTTAAAAGCATACTTTTCATGCCATTATCCAAATCATTAATGAAAATATGAATTGTACCAGACCCAGAAAAGGCCCCTGCAGAGCCCTACTCGATACATCCTCCCAGACTGACAGCAAACTATTTAACTCTTCTTTCAGAACAGTCTTTCAACCAGCTCCAAACCCACATTATAGTATCATCAAGATCACATTTCGGTCATTTGCTATCAAAAGCCTTACTAAAACCAACTTATTTTATGTTCACTGCTTCCTCCCAGCCACTAGGCCATAACCCTGTCAAAAAAGAAATTAGGTTGGTTTGGCATGATTTGTTCTTGACAAATCCATTCTGGCTATTTCTTATAACCCTGTTACCGCCTAGTGCTTACAAATTGATTGTTTAGTAATGTTCCAGTATCTTTCCAGGAATCAAAGTTATGCTGATTGGCCTGTACTTCCCTAGGTCCTCTTTCTTCCTCCTCCTCCCTGGCCCCCTTCTGAAGAGCTTGTTTGCCTTTCTCTGTATTTTGACTTTTTTGTAGGATTCCTTTTTGATTTCCAGGTCACTAAATAGCTCCTGATGGAGCCAGGGTGGCCTATTCTGCCTATCTTTCTTTCGCATGGGGATAGTTTGATGAGCCATTAATATTGTCCAATGGAGAAACTCATTGTCTCCTAAATCCCTTAGATTTTCTTCCCATGGGATCTTACCTACCAGTTCTTTGCATATGTTAAAGTTTGACATGGGCAGAATCAAATTTAAAATGTTGGTCCCTTGCTTACTTCCTCCACCTTCTGTAACAAAGTTGGACCCAATATATTCCAAGAACTTATTAGATGTTTTGTGATATTACTTTCCCAACAAACTCTTGGATAGTTAGTCCCTCATTACTACTGTAGTTAGATGAGACCCTGAAACATAAACCCTTTCATAAACATAAACCAGAGGCCTGGTATGGGGCCTGAGGCCTGAACTAAAGTAATGGTTAAGACTTTGTAACATATAGCAAAGTTAAGCTGTGAGCCAGAGGCAGGCCCTGCTCAGAGTCTGGCAAGGAGAGGGCTGATGTTGCAAACACACCCATACCTAAAAGGTACTGGACACTAGAGCTATAAACATATGCCAGGATTATAACAGAACACTCTGATATTAGCACATTCCACACAGATAAGCAGGAACATGCTGATCCATCCTAAAGACAGGGGCAAAGGGGTAATATGATGGATGGGGTTGTTTTGATCGAACCAACGTGTACGAGGTGATAGGCGGCACCTTACTGCGTAGAGGGGTTGTACCTCAATACGTCAGGAATGAGGTGTAACTTGTTTGTACCTGCGTATAAGAATGCACTCCTGAGGGGTTGTCTGTCTGGCCTAAGAGGCAGTGGTAAACCCCTACAACTGAACCGGTCCAGTGTCAGGGAGCATATGTGTATTAGCAGAACTGTAGACACCTAATGCAGGGAACTAGAGACTCTCATTTGGCAGTAAAGCTGGCCGGGTGCCTTCATACCTTATCAGAGTCTGCTGTGCCAGCTATCTGCGCAGAGCCGCAGCAGCACACAGAGGGAATACATGCACGCAGCTGATTTATCAACATTGGCTAGAGCAGACCACTACATTGTTGATGCTTGATGACAACTACCAAGTCTTGTTGGGATACTTTGTCTAACTCCTCTTCCTGATGTGATGGACTATCGACTCGTATAGATATTTCTAGGTTTTTTTAAACAGGCTCCATAAAAAGCACCTGCAAAGTCAGTACAAACTAAAATTTCATACGATGACAGCTATATAGAGCAGTATAAACTATACACTGAAATGTGAGTAAATATTTATATTCCAATTGCTTTGTTATAATTAGATGGCAAAAATGAGGAAGTGAGCAATTTTTTAGTAAGTGTGCCATGACACTTCTGGATTTTGTCTCATTTTTGTAAGCAAGTAGGTTTTACATGAGGTAAAACTTGAGGTACATAGGACAAATCAGATTCTTGCAAGGGGTACAGTAGTCTGGAAAGGTTCAGAGCCACAGGTCTATAGTAGATCCCTTTTTTCTCCTGTTTAACCAGAGCTTCTCAACTGGTCTGCCTTTCATGACCTACTGGGGATTGCACCACATTCACATGCATTGCTGTATACCAGCATACTCGTTATAGACCAGATGCAAATCTCATTGAAATAGAACCAATCCCCTTGCCTTCACTGGGCTGTGGATCAGGTCCTATGCACTACAGAGGTGGTTATTGTCATAGCAACTAACCATTAACTGAACATTCAGGGCCCACTCCCCAGCCATGATTTACTTCATTTAATGAATGCAATGTCTAGCTGAATTGTTGGCTGCATTCCCAAGTGCTGCATGTATAAAGCACTGCAGAGTAAATAATCCTTGGAAGACTCGAGTACAAAAGGAGGAAATGAAATTTCAAAGTGATTTTTATTTATATTTTTCATAGATTGTAGTGAGATTCCCATTATTGAAGGGAAACGATACATAGCGGGCAAGCTTATACATCAGTAGTGAAACGTGTCCTTCACAGCGTCACTGCAATGTGCCCTTGTGATCTCGTCAATGATCTATCATTTCATCTTGCAACTACTGTGCAAATTGATTTGTCTTAACAGCATCAAAAGATGGGAATTACTAAAGGACAAGAAGGCAATAGCCATAAAATAAATTAAAAGCATCTGTAAAAGTTTTTTCCATATACAAATAACGTTTTTTGGTAACTTTTTTTACTTACTGCCGCTGTCTGTACACACTAACTTCTAATCTAAAAACATTTACAAAGGTTTGGTTCGTTTGCAAGGAGAAGATGGGTCAATACTTTAAAATGACCCTACAAACTGTTGAGCATTTCCCAAGTGATGGGAACTTAAGGAGGTGGGCCCTTGGTAAAGGGACTGGGGCCTTGGAGGCACTTAGCACCTCTTGACAGATGCCCAGTAACTTACAAGGTCAGGCCTCCATAGACACCCACTCCTGCAAATCTTCACACAGAGGAGTGGTCTCATTGGCTTTACTCCTGTATGAGTAAAGATACTTGCCTGGATTTGCAGGCTAGGCCTCATATGCTGCATACTGTGTAATGTGCTAATAAGCTTCCTTATTTAGGCCTGAAGGTGGAGGGTGCTTCACAAGCCTTCAGCACTGACCTCATTCTGCTCCCACAGGGGAACTTTACTGCTGACTTCAGGGGAGCAGAGTGAGGCCAATACTAAGTGCTTTGGAAACCCACCTAAAGAGGTATATGGCTTTAGCTCATGTTGTTCTCTTGTGTTCTGAGCCAGCTGCAACAATGCACTAGCACGAGATGCCATTTGTTAGCTGAGAAGCAGAGCCCTTTTTACCAATGAACAGATAGATAATAAATGAAATCCTACCATTCAACAGTGCTGCACACAGACTCAATCAGGATGGTTTTAAGAAGCCAATAGGACCACTGACTGTAATGGCATTTTGAAAAGCAGATTGTGAACTCATGTTTGAGTTTGAAAATTGAAGGCCTTTCCTAATAAGGATTTGACAGGAATAGAAACAGCAAGAAACAGGGCCTGGATTGCTTAACAACCACATTCATAACCCAGCTCCATGCTGTACTGCTGAATACGAAAAATCTATGGAAGAGAATCATGTCTGACTTCCTTCTAGGAGCTGGTAAAGGTCAACACTCATGTTTGTACACTGAACAGTTATATATTGCTATAGCCCCATTTCTTCTTGGATACACTTCTGTGGTGATTTGGAATTCTTTATTGCTGCTTTTGCAGGTACAGAACTGATGAAACATGTGGCCAAAATCCCGAAACTCACATAAAAGTTGTAAGTTCAGAGACAGTCTGTGAAACAGATGAGCAGCAGCCAGATTGTGGTATCAGTTACATGTCTCTGCCAATTGAAAGTAACTGATGATAATGGGGACGCTCTGGCTTGAACAGGTGTAACGGAGGGCATATCTTCATTGCAGATAGGTGTCTTCTTAACTCAGGTTAAAAGGGCACTATTCATTGAGGCACACCCCTCCCCGTTAAACTCATCCTTTTGGTCAGACACAATGAGCCTTTCCTGTCTTAGGCTCCAGGCTTACACCCTACACTGTTGACAAAGGCTATATTCCTCTTTTGCATTATTACTAGAAGTCTGTGTGTCTTGGCCTATTTCTATTACGCCTGCCTAATTGGCTGAGATGCCTTTTACATTGTGGAAGGATTTAGGCCCATGAATCTGTTGTTCACTCTCTTTCTCTCAGCCACATACAGCAGTTATAAAACCTAGAATAAGAATTTTCTAACATTCCCTCCCCACCCAAACTGCTGTGAAAAAATTCTGGCTGGCTATAGAATAATATTTCTCCATTCCAGGTTAATGACGTCAATAGCATAAAAGAGTCCCCATTCCTTAATAACAAGAATAAATGCTTTTTTTCCCCCTAATAAAAGTAGATACATACATTGGCTGAGACAGTTGCATACCACTTCCTTAATATAGAACTGCAGGCTTTCTGGAAGGTGGTTGGTAAATAAATCATCCCTACTGTACTGTGTGGCACAAACTGTAGAAGGAAAAACATTGCAATACTTAGACAAATTTAGGACAAGTTCCACCCTCGTGTACAGGTGAACGGCTCCCATTGTCTTCAATGAAAAGTGTGGGTGCATATCACAATAAAGAATTTAGCCTCTAATGATCATCAACAATATTACTTGGGAAGAGATGGGAAAAACTATTTGTCTTTAGCTGGCACCTAAACCTAAAGGAAAAATATCAGAACTACTGACTCGGCTCCCCACTAATGCTCTGCGCAATTTTCTTTTTTACAGTCTCGCTAATGATTAGTGACTAGAGCTGGTGAGGGTTTATTGTTAGCAGCCATTGATGTACCCTTTTTTGATAAAAATGAATTTTTTCTTTGCAGCTAGTAGGGAGGGAGTTTATTTAAAAAAATCTACGTTTTACTTCTGCAAGGGCTGATGTGTGCTAGTGGGAGCCAGTCCTGGGTCCCGTGCACTCAATGGCAAACTCCCAGTAGCTTCAATAGATGCAGGATTGGGCCAATAGTTAAAGTTCAAGGTAATCCTCACAGAATATGGGCACTTGGGTGCTTTGAACTATCCTTTTAAATCTTTCCATTTAGCTGTATGGAGGATCTCTGTCTCAGCCAGACACACGTGCTTCCACCAACAGCAATTCAGGAATCTGCTGGGTGAAGGAAGAATCTTTCTGTCTGCATTTTTCTTCCCTTTGCATAAGAAAAATGTGTGGTCCCCGCCCCCACCCCCCACAACTGTTCAGACACAACTCACCACATTTCACTGCTAACTTCTGCCACACATGGAAGTGCATCAAATATTAAGGAATTTGCACAGGCAGAGTTTATGAACACAGGTGTTGCACATCCCTGGTTTGCGTCTTAAGAGGCTTATATTTCTACTGATCTCTTTTACAGTTCATTGGAACTCTCTCTCTAGGGCAAAATTCGGAACACTTGAATTTTTATGACTTTAGGGACTAGATCCTCAACTTGTATAAACGGTCATAACTGACATAGCTCCATTGAGTTTAACTGAGCTTACACCAGCTGAGGATCTGGCCCCAATTCATACCAATAATGAATGAGCTTTGGGCCCACAGCAAATTAAGGACTTAATCTACAATTTTTTCTGAAGCAAAACTCCCACCGATTTTTCACTGGAACTTTGTCTCTGTTTCTCCATACCTGCAGACAAACTTCCAGTTGGCAAACATGATGGCACTGATGACTCAATAGTAAATTATCATTGGTAGTTTTCAGACTAACTTGAGCACCACTGAAGCTTCAGGTAGGGGTCTACTCACTGAAAGTGCTTGTTGATGACTTCAGTACAGTAGGGAACTTAACACAACAGTACAGCTCTCAGCTGCCATGAGAGCTGTGAAGGGATTCGGTTATGAGAATTTGTCCCCTCGTTAGGAAATGTTAATATTTTATGATTAGTGATGCAGTTTCACAAAGTTAGTTACTGACGTAGGTTTCGAAAAAATGGAAGGTTGGGACCAGAATTACATTTTAACAAATTAAATAAACTAAATGATTGTTCTTTCCAGTGTTGAACGGCAGAAGACTCTTTCAAAAGCATCCGTGTTTCTAGGTTTCATGTTGCTGAAAATGAGGAGTTGGGCAAATACCTCAAAAATGTTTCCATGAATATATTCCTTTCAATAAAAAGTGAAATCTCTCCAACTGTGTTTATGGGCCATAGAATTCACTTTCTTCAGCTGTTCTAGCAAGTGTTTACAGGCAGGAATGGTCAGGGAAACACCACATTTTATGTATTTATTAGAGAAAACTCTCCTGGAGCAAATTTTGAACGAGCAATTTGATTCTAAAAGCAACATGTATCTAATAAGGGAATGGAAACAATACCACTTGACCTCTGTAACCAATCAGAACTAGCTAACAGACTAAATCAATGCAGTTCATACAAATAAGCTACAGAAAGAATTATTCAGCAAATTTCATGCTACAATTTTAGACATTTATGAGTTCCTTAAGGACTATCTGCACACATGAGATAAAATATTTGTTCATTATTCAGCCAGCTGTGTTGTTGAGTAAGATACTTGTATTTTGCTAGGCTGGTGATTTTTTAACCATTTTTTCAGTTGCAGACACCTAAAAAATTTCAAATGGAGGTATGACTCCCTTTAGCATTCTTAGACATAATCTGCAGGTTCCCAGGGATCAGTGGACCACAGCTGAAAATCACTGTGCTAGGCTTTTGGGTCAGTTGTTTCCCACTATACTCTGGCATGAGAGAAAAACCCTCTGTGTGACATCACAACTTCTCATGTAGCATAAATGGGATTTACATTATCTAATCTGAGGGGAGGAATGTCACATGGTCTGAATTCTAAAGAACATGCTAAACAACAATGAATATACACGTGAAATCAATGTTTAAGTTGGATTTTCTAAGGCTCTTAGGATAAGTTAGATTTGTTCAGGTTATTTAGCACTTGTTGAGCTGTTCAGTAACTCAAGGCCTAGCTTCAAAGGTATAATATATTTCTTAATCTCCCTCCCCATTAGTCAATAGAAGAACAGAGACAAAAAACAAAACAAAACAGCAGCTGCTACTTTCAAAGCCTTGTACAAAAATAAATCAACCGTTGTCCTCCTGCCAGTTCCAAAAAATCCTGAACAGTCTTTGTAAATTTCACTTTTCATTTGTACATTACAGCAGAAATAGCCCCAGTTGCTAAAGCTTACTTCGCAGTCAGATTCAAGGGTGAGTTAAGTTTAAGCTCCCTTGCCTCGATATCTCCATTCAGAATCTTTGCTCTTATTCAGGTTTGTTTATAAAACTATTTTTTGAATGAAATGCATTGGCGGGGGAGAAAAGAAAAAGCAACAGCTCAATTTAGATATTTCAAAGGGCTCAGCTGAGATGTTATCTGCATGCACAGGACTCCACTGTCATGTTGGGGTAGACCTTAAGCACCACGTTCTTATTTTCATCAAAGAATAAGATGCTGAGAGAAGACATTTTGTCAGGGACGCAGCAAGGCTCAGGAATACCAGGGATGACCCCAACTGCTCTCACTATGCTCTGGATGGTGGCATGGTTCGATGGCTTCAAGACCTGCAGAAGAAAGAACAAGAAGAGAAGGAAATGTTTAGGTGCATGTTAAAATAGAACTGTATTGTTTACATAGTAACACTGTGTTTCACTGTCTAGGACAAAATATAACCAATTCCCTGAAGAAAGACAGTGATGAGTCAAAAAAGCTAGCTACTGGCAGCAATTCTGAGTACCTCCTCAAGTATCATGGTATGTGCCTTGGGATATCGTCAGGGAATACCATTCTTGGATTAATTTTACTGGCCACTGGGTGTCACTGTTGCTCTACAATTCAGCTAGAGTTTTCTTACTCCGAAGAAAGTGGCCCTTAACTTCTTGCCTTTTCAAGAGACACACCCCATCTAGGGGCAACGGCTGCATGAAAAACATATAGACCAGGATGTAAACTATACGCCGGATGTAGCTTAGTCAGAAAAGCAGCGTAAGTGGGTATAAATGTGCCTGATTGTAACTTACATCATTGCACAACTAGACCCAACAAATTCCATCAGTAGTAAACCTATTTACACTAAGGCAAAATTCTGCTCTCAGTCGCAAACCTGAAGGTACCTGGAATTACATTTCTATAACTGAGCAGAACTTGGCCCACTGACTATAACTAGAAAACAAAATTGACTGAGCTAACTTCATCATCCAATGTGAGTAAACAAACTTAGAACAAGATTTTAAATATACTTTCATTTTCAGTAACCCAAGTAGCAGTACTAGGAACACAGGAAAACACAGTAATACAACAAAACCCAACAAGAATATGATTTTTTTTATTGATACTGTCCTTTAAGAAAGACGTTCAGAACTTCATTTTATAACTCATCTCAGACCTAACACCTGGGAATCACAGGTAAAAATACTCCTACTCAAATGTCAGGCTTGTATACTACAAGGTTCAGTGGGCCAAATATTCAGAGTGCCTGCAATTTTCCTGACACAACAGATAGAATGTGTGTCTGTAAAAATCAGTCACAGGGATTAGACATCTAGCTACCTGATTTGCAGGCCCAAATGACTTTCCACTGAAAAAGCACTGGAAAAATTTGGAGATTCTGGCTCATTATGTCATATACACAATATAACTAGGAATATCTACTTGTATTTATGTTGGTGGTGTGCAGAGATTTCCAACCTGCCTCCATTTAAGCAAACAAACGCCAACTGTATTCTTCTGCTTTATCTCAGAGATAGGTGATCCTTAAATTCCAACCACAATGAGTCAGAATGGACATTTTCCATATCATGTTGCTAGAACTATTCTCAGCGAGGATAGGAACCATTTGATGCAAGATTCAAAAGGATCCATTTGGGAACATTCCAGTGTTGTTTTTTTGTTAGGGTTAACATCATCCAAACTTTTTTTTCCCCCCTTCTATTCTACCACTGAAAAATCTATTCTTGTACTCTGAGAGACTGAGCAATGCATGGGACACATCCTGAGTTCCCTTAACTCCATTTTAAGGTAGTTAAATTTGAGGGTAGTCAGGCTCACAACTTCAAACATATTTAGGCACCTAACTTCCACTGAAATCAGTGGGAGTTAAGTGCCTAAATACCTTTAAGGAGCTGAGCCTCAGAACCTTGCAGGAAGCTCCCTGTATCTACCTGCAGCAAGATACTCCCCCTCTTTTTTTTCTTAAACACAGAGTTCAGTAAAATTCTCTTTTTCATTTCTTGCAGGAAGCTTCAATAAGCTTTAATTATGATTTTAAATAGAACAAAACTATCACAGACCTCCATGACCCCAGTGCAATAAGGCGTGACGGAGTGCCTTAAAAGCCATGAATTCTAAGCAGAGCCCTCTTTACAGCCATAAGCCAAATATGGTTGAAAAGGGACTGCTCAAAAGTACAGTTATCCAGACTTGGAGATCCTGCAGGGAGACAGCTCTTTAAAGACAGACTGTGATTTCCTCTGCAACGTTTTATAGAGCATTTTAAAATTTCAATGCTCCCATGGCCTAAGATTTTTGTATAAATTGTGAAGTCAGAAAGCAGGTGATAGATAAGCTTAAGGCTGTATTCTACCCTTGTTCCAGAAACACAGCTCTCAATGAGCATTCTGCACGAAAATCAAGGGGGGCTTATGGCCCTTGATGTCCTGGGGTCCCTATAGTTTTCACAAAAAATCAATAAGAATCTTATTATTGATAAAATATCCACAGTGTCTATTGGATCGATAGGAATTGAAAATGGATTTTCATATTTTCGCTCAGCTTCTTATTGGGAGCCCTGAATGGCTCTTTGGACAGGGAACCTGTGCTACCGCAAACTCACTACATCAGGTGTGAGGCGTTAGAGGATCACGGATTGCTCGTCATCACTGAAATGGGGTCTTAGGTGGTGACCATTCTGCACTTGGAATGCATCTCAACTGTCTGGAGGAGGGGAAGTGAAGATTAATCAGTTTTAACAAAGTTGCTATTTGGTGTTTTAGTTTAGTTTCCTAAAGACTTTGCATTTCTCCCCACTCTTATGGTTTCCTTTGGTCAAGTTTGAAACTATCAACCATAATCATGTCACACACAAGAGGAGAGCAAAGATTCCCTGGTTTAGGGTATAATGCCCGTCCTTAATAGCTGAGGTTTTGGTTCAGCTAATCAGTAGATCTGACTCCATTTGGGTGGGGTTTTAAATTCAGACCCTGGACTTCTCACTTTGGATGGAGCACTGAAATATACAATTGCATCTTAATAACGCTCTGAATTAAATAGATTGAAGTACACGTCTGTTTACAGGATTGATTCCAAAGGTGCTCCGAGTAAAGGCCTCCTACTGGAGGGAGCTTTGGGTGTGGTAGATCATCTGGCAAAGAGTCTCAGTAAGTGACAACATTATTTGATACTGGGTGGATCACACTTATTTCCTTAAATTCTGAAATGTCTTGTGTGTTACCCTCTAGCCCACAGAAAATACACAGCCCCAAAATCTTTAGGGTGGGATTTTCAAGGTGCTCAGGCTTGGGCTAACTTTGCTCTCACTGAAGTCAGTGGCCAACTTCACCAGCAGCAAAGTCTGGCCAAAGCTGAGCATTTTAAAATTCCCAACGGAAAGGGTTAAACTGGCATATACCCTGCATAGAAAGTGTTACGTCACCTTTGCCTGAAGGCAGCCTGCTCTGTCTGGTTCCTACTAATGAAAAGCAGGCTGGATCTCACATGAGATTTTCTCTTAGAGGAGGAGTGGGGTAAGGGAAAAACCCAGTAACCTCCAAGTGGCCAGATCTGTGAATGAGTCCAGCTGTGGTTAGGGCTGCACCAGCTAAGCTGCATGCATTCTTGAGAGACTTGCTGCCCAGTTGAATTTCATTATAGATGTATTACGAGTGGAGAGAATGATGTCAGCGACAAGCTTTCATTCCTGACCTGGGAGAGGGACTGTCTGGCCTGTATGCTCTATGGTATTCTGCAAGTTCAGCACATGTGGGTTTGACAGCACTCTAACCATTTAACCAAAACAGGGAGAGGGTATGGCTGGGAATTGAGGGTGGGGATTGGAGGGGAAGAGACGTATCTCTTGTTAATTACCCAACAGGTTTGCCAACCAGGCTAGATGGAGCTCAGTTCTCCTTCACCGAAGGGCCACTGTATAACCATAAGCACAGATAAATTTCTGGTATTACCTGACAGCTACAGTATCAGTTTGCAAATGCACAGCTCTCATGAATGTCAATGGGAGTCGTGCGCATGGATCAAAAATACTACATGGCTCTCAACCTGCCTGTTTCTCCTTCTCATGTGTTGAATCTTCATTCTCACTAGAAAACCAAAGTGGATTTTGGCTCACATAGTGCAAATTGTATTTCACACTGCACATGTGCACAACAGGCAGTTCTTGGATCCCAAAATCAAGGGGAATTTGCTGTTGACTTTCATGGAACCAGAGGCACGACACTAATAATAAACTAGATACACTCCATCTGTACACAGGAAAGAGTTATTCAAAGGTCACGTTTAAGTTTATGTTAAGGAGCCAATCCGACATTCCTTATGTACTCCAAAAGTGGAAGCTTTGCATGCTTAAGCAATGCAGGCTCAAGCCCTACATTTGTACCAAGCATTTTAAAACATGTTTAGAGGTGAAGAATGGGTTTGTGGTTACGGCATTGACCTTGGACTCAAGAGATCTGGATTTAGCTCATGATTGTCACACACATCCTGTGTGACATTGGACAAGTCATTTAATTCCTCTGTGCCTCATGTACCCGCTTGTAAAATGTGGTTAATGGTCCTTCTTTGTCCACTTCATCTATGTAAACTTGAAGGTTTTCCAGGGCAAGGACTCTTTCTTACTTGTTTGTGCAGGGCCTATCGCAATGGGGCCCCAACCTCAGTTCGGGTTACTGGGCACCAAGTAATATGTACAATAAATAGCAACCGTTACTGTGAAGTGCATTTAGCTTTCAGAACCAAATTAAGACCTCATGCAACTGAGCTCAACCTTCCGTGGACTCACAACTGCTTTCACTGAGCATGAATTTGACTCTAAATGTTTAAAGAAGACTGTTAAGAGACCACTACGGCTTCTCAGGTAAATTGGAAAAAGATGGGAAATCTTCTCTGATGTCCGGGTAAGCACACAGTCTCCCTTTAGCTTCTCTACATGTCAAATAGCAGCTTTGTGAGAACCAATTAATCTTCACTTTCCCTTCTCCAGACTGCTGAGCGGCATGCCTAGTTGCAGAACGGACGCAACCTTAGACCCGGTTTGATGGTGAGCAATCCCTTATTCTAGTATCAGTGGGGTAGCCATGTTAGTCTGGACCTGTAAAAGCAGCAAAGAATCCTGTGGCACCTTATAGACTAACAGACGTTTTGGAGCATGAGCTTTCGTGGGTGAATACACACTTCGTCAGATGCATGAATACCCACGTGTATCTGACGAAGTGGGTATTCACCCACGAAAGCTCATGCTCCAAAACGTCTGTTAGTCTATAAGGTGCCACAGGATTCTTTGCTCCCTTATTCTAGGTTTTGCACCTCTTGTAGTGATTTACACTAGTGCAGTGAATACAAACTAGTTCTGATAGTAGAATGATCACATCAGAATGGGAGGCATGCATTTGCTTTTCATTACCAGAGGTGCAAGGCCATGGGAATTAGGCACATGGTTTGTGAAGTGTTTTAGGGCCGTTCAGGGTGCTACACGAAGAAGATGCTAGTACAAAAGGTGCATGTTCTTATTACCCTTTCTATTTTCTGGGTTTTGGCAGTTTGTGAGATAAAGGGACTTTTCTTTTGCCTTGGGATCTCCATATTTAAAAAAAAACAACCCACGTGCCATTTACCTGCTACACAACACAGGCACCCTCTTACCAAGCCATCACGGGGTCATCAGGCGAATACACAGTTTTGAAATAGCATGTTACTTACTGGACGTGAACTGTTACACTCCACCAAGAGCTGAGCTACTCTTCGCTGGGAGTTGAAGGCCCAGATCTTCAAAAGTATTTAGGCACCTAGCTCTCATTGCAATTAACGGGACTTAGGTACCTAAATAAATTTGAGGATCTGAAGCCCTGCAGAAAATCCTATTTTTTTAAATCTAGAGACCTTAAACAATGTCCAAGGAACTGGTCCACTTAGCTATGCAGATGCAGCTTCTACACCAGCACACTGAAGTGTAGCATTTATAGGGAAAAAACTATTGTCCACAGATGGAAAAATAGTGTCGTTGTTGTAAGACATGATCCAAATCACATAGAAGTCAGTAGCAGATTTCCAGTGGGGTTTGGAGCAGTCTCACACAGAATAACTGGCGCCTTAAAATTGTTTTCCTTGTTTGTTTTACTTCTTTCAAAATATCCATCTGTTTGCCCATATTACATGGCTCACAACATGCCCAAATTAGTTTAAAATGTAAGGAGCTTCCAGGTAGAAGGAGCAGCTGAGAGAAGTAGTTTAAAAATTATTTTTGTTTTTGCATTCCCGTAAATTAAAATAGCCACACTGATCTATTTCAAATATTGCTACATATATGAATTATTTGCTCTTGGGCCAAGGTCAATCCCCAGAGCAAATTTTTTACAGTTGCATTTAAAATCCTTATAAACAAGGTTGAAATTGGAAGTGCTGACACAGCCTTAACCAGAGTAATGCCCAAGGCATTGCTATAACTTAATGTCCTTGAAGTTAACATGGAAAAAATCCAGGTCAAATTGCTGCTAAAGTTAAGGGTCTGTTTCAAAACCATCCGTGGGGATACAGGTATGATAGAGCATGGATGCTATCAATCACAGAGGGAGAAGCCAAAAAGATCCAGTAGAATGTTTTTCAGTGGTAGTAAAACAGTCTTGTTAATTCCTTTTGTTGGACCAACTTCTGTTGGTGAAAGAGAAAAGCCTTCGAGCTCCACTGGGCCCTTGAAAGCCTGTCTTTTTCACCAACAGAAGTTGGTTCAATTAAAGAGGTTACCTCATCCACCAGTTCTTTCTAATAACATGGCTCCAAGAACACTGCAAACCTCCTTGTTTTCCTTTTGAACTCTCAGCAAAGGCACAAAACTGAAGCCAGGCCTCCAAGTTTTAGAGGCTGATCCTGCAATCTTAATTCAAGTGAGCAGTCTCCCTGAAATCAACATAACTGCTCACGTAAGTAAAGCCTTCCTGATCAGGCCCATATTGGACTAAATTATCCCGGATGTTACCATACATCTCATCTGTCTTTCACTGAAAAAAAGACATCGTTCCGATTAATCCCAAAATTCCACACCGATTTAAAATCATTTCGCTTTCAGTGCTGGCAATTAGTTACATGAAAAAGAGAAAATGGAGAAGATAAGGCTATGGCAAGAACAATGAACCCTACATCTACTTAGTTTCCAGATACCAGGCACAATGTGTGTGTTCCCCCAACCTCGCCCCATTTTGGGTCTTTGTTACATACTGCATCCCACTTTGCGGCCTTGGTAGGCTGGGAGATCTGGGTATGACCTCCAGTGGAGCTACACTAGAAATAAATTTGGCTGACTGATTTCAAGAAGCCAAGCTCATGCAACAGGGCCAGATCATGGAACCCTTACTCACCAGAGTAATCCTTACTCAAAGCCATAGGGGCAACTCTGTAAAGTAAGGGTTCCAGGATCAGGTCTCTTGAGCTTATGTATGTGTCTCAGGATGGCACTGGACAGAGGATACAGTTCTTTAGCAGATAACTGTTAGGATTTTGATTTAATTAGCTCCTTGGCTGACACTCAGAGTCCACTTCCAGGACTCTGCACCCTCCTCCCCCTCTCCAAACAGCTTCAGAGCCCCACCCTGCAAATATTTACTACCAAGCATAGTACTTACTATGCCGAGTGGTCCCATTCACCGGTTTCTATTGGGACTAACTCAGTAGGGTAATTACTACACTTGGTCATAACCATTTGTTGGATCAGTCCTTTATTATGCTTGATTAACCAGTTCACACCCTATTATTGTTACCCAATAAGCAATTTACAGCACATTTGGATTCTGGACAAAAATAATTTTGCTATATAACTTCATATCAGCCATTTTAACAACTACCCCTTACAGAACAGATATAAAAAATTACTTATTTACTACATTCTAGAGCTTAATAGGAGCGAAGCTGGATTTTACTAATGTAAATAAATATGTGCAGTTCATAAAACCTGAATGTGTTTTCCTGCTCTCTGGAGATAGGAGAATAAGACAGTGGGGGAAAAAAAAAATACTGTACCTTTGGAATGGGGAATTGACATTCACCGGAGCAGTAATATGCATCAAAAGATTTAGGGGAAATAATCCATTCGCTCCAGCCAATGTCTGCAAAATCCACTTTGAGATAGCGCCGCGCACAGTATCTCGGTTCATTCCATTGCTTCCTTCTTGCCTTCTTCAAGGTTTGCTCATCAAACTGGAGTGTTTGGCTCTTCTGGTGGTGGTTCTTTCTCTGCTTTTTCTTACCCTTTGTTCTCTCTGACAGCCGCGGCTGGAGGGTTTTGTAGGGTTTTCTGTCTTCCCACCCCTCATCTTCATTGTACTGGTACTCAGCACCTGGGAGCTCGTTGTTCTGCAAGGGCAACAGTATGCTGGTGGAACGTTTCCGCCGCTGTTCACCAAGGCTGCTCTTTGAGTGGCTTTCGGGTCTGGGGAAACCCTCAACCAGGGACTTACGGTGTCCTTGCAAGCTAGAGACAACACTCTCTGGTTCTGAAATAGCAGAGTCATTGGCATACACGAGAATGTAAGGTTCATAGCAGGACGGCACCCTCCTCTGGGAATAGCGGCCAGTCAAGGCCATTTTCACACCAATCAGAAGTTCATCATTCTGCTTTGCCTCACTCAGGACATGAGTAATGTCCTTCCACTGCCAGGAAAGGACATCCCGATAAGCCCTGGAAACATTTATTAGAAAACGTCCCAGGGTTCGAGTTTGGTTTCCATCAGAAGGAAAGCTCAACACAGAGAGATCTATTTGAATTTCAGGTTTCCTGTGTCCATGACGAGAGCAGCCTCTGGATCGGGGACAACTCCAAGTAGCATTTAGTAGGTCCCCAATGTAATAATGCAATGAAGCCGACAGGATATTTTCAGACTTGGTTAGGGAGGTCAGATTAAAAACATGTGGCTCTTTGCTTCCTGGGCTCCCTAGAAAAATAAATATTCACATGAGAACACAGGAAATTCTAACATCCCGAAAGACCAAAGGGCCAGTGTTACCTGTTGCTTTGTATTATCTTCACTTATTTCGATGGAAAATTCCCCATTGACTTTAATGGGAGCAGGAGCAGACCATTTCGTTTGAATACACAATCCCCACAAAGTCCTCCCCACTCAGCATTTGATTTTAAAGAACACACTTTACTGTTCAGTTCTCATCGGCCAAGTGAAACTTCAACAGCAACTAGCAGTTTTGTTGGCAACCTCAGGAGAGAGGCCAAGGATTAACTGAACTTGGAAACTAGCTAGGTACTTATACATCATTAGAATATTTGAGTGCCTAGCACATATCAATGAGTGCATCCACACTGCACCCTTCTGAGGTCAGGAAGCAAACGATGTCAGAGGAAGCAGGACTGCTTAAAAGGATACACTGAAGACTGCAAAAGAACATCCAGGAATTTGAAAGCCAAGTGTATTTTTAATGTGTGTTTATTTAGCATGTGTGCAAATGGCTAGCTTGACATCCCTAGAGAACAAACGTTCTTTCTCTGTCCAGGAGACGGGTCTGGCATGGGCAGTTGCAGTTTAGACCTCATCCAAAACCCACTGAAGTCAATAGAAAGACTCCTAGTTGACTTCACTAGGCTTCAGGTCAGTCTTTTTAAGCTTCAACACATTCACTTACCAGTATGATTCACTTCAACCCTAACGTCTTCCTATCAATGGAGGATGGGTGTAGGGAATTAGCTAGAACTTAGAAGAGTTGGACTCAATTCCCAGCTTTCTTGTGTGACCTCAGGCAAGCCACTTGGGCTGGGATTATCAAAGGTGCCCAATTGAGTTAGGCACCCAAATCCCATTGAATTTCAATGGCTCCTTTGAAAATTCCATCCTTAATCTTGCTGCACCTCAGTTCTCCATCTGTAAAATGGGGACAATACTTTTTGATCTTTATTTCTTGCTTAGTGTCTAGCTGTCATTCAGAATCTTAGGGGTACAATGTGCCAGGGTAATTGCTAATATAAATTGGGATGTGTTACACTTCCTTATTAAAGATATTGTAAATTTCAAAAACTAAAAACAAACAAACAAAAGTTAAGCACTATAAATGTTCTGCTATATCAGGGCCCATGCACAAAGTCTACATATCATGAAAATCCCACTCAGAATAGAACCCTAGCTGGCCCTTTAACCAGGGTAAATTTCATCCTGTATTTGTAGACTGGTTCCCAGCATGCTGGGGCAGTGGTTCTCAACCTTTCCAGACTACTGTACCCCTTTCAGGAGTCTGATTTGTCTTGCATACCCCAGGTTTCACCTCACTTAAAAACTACTTGCTTAAAAAATCAGTCATAAAAATACAGAAGTGTCAGCACGCTATTACTGAAAGAAGTTTTAGTTTCTCATTTTCATCATATAATTATACAATAAATCAATTGGAATATAAATATTGTACTTATATTTCAGTGTATAGTACAGAGTATTATAAACAGGTCATTGTCTGTATGGCATTTTAGTTTGTACTGACTTCGCTAGTGCTTTTTATGTAAAACTAGGCAATGTCTAGATGAGTTGATGTACCCCTGGAAGATCTCTGCGTATCCCTGAGGTACATGTACCCATGGTTGAGAACCACCGTGTTAGTGCACTTCAGGTCCAGTGGGACAGAGATTGGAACAGCAACAACTACAAAATTAGGAGAATAATCAAAAACATATCTAAGTAAAAATAAAGCAAGCCTCTAAAAATGCGGAAAAGCAAAAGGTTTTCTCTTTAGTCCCACCAGCCCAGGAAAGTACATCAGGAACCATAGTATGGTTATTTTAAGGCTTGAGTAAGACAATAGGAGAAGAAATATTTCTGCATGATTGGATAATCCATGACATGGTATTTTACAGATCTTTATTACAAGGTAATGGCATTCTTTCAGCATCCTGTTTTTAATGCAGATCACAGTCCACAGCATAAACTTTCCTCCAGAATAAGCAGGTCACTTTTTGACCCAGTGCATTAAATGATGTCACATTTCAAGGTGCAGAAGTCGAAAACAACCCGTGCACAATGTTTTAGAGATAGGGAGAGGCTGCTAAAGGAGAATCAAGATCTGAAATAAGGTGTTAATGAGAAAAGACGTCCAGGTTATTGGAGTGGAAGGGTCAAACACACCCTCTTTCCTGAATGCATGAGCAACAAGGAAACAAACCAGGGGCAATAATTCCATATAGGCACAATGTTACCGTGCCAATGAGCAGGTTCTAGTGGAAAGGGGGATTTCCATGGCTTTGAAACTACAGAGGTCAGTCTAACAGGTATCTCGCACAACCCAAAGACACACTTACAACAGGGCCCTGAGTCACCAGGGCATTTAAGCTTGTGTTTTGGTTATAAGCATAAAAGCGATTCCACTGGGTCTCAACGAGCAACAGCAGGTTTTCCTTTAAACAAGTTCTATGCTCAGATTGCAATGACGTTTATATTGGTCCAACTGGCAGAAATATAGATTCTAGCGTTAAGAAACACTGGAGAGCTGCAAAACAGGGCTGCATGGAAAATACAGCTATAGCGAAACATGTGTATATGCAACAGCCCCCAAAAGGACTGGAAACATACTAACACATTAGAAAAACAAGGGAATATTAAGTTAAAACCTTCTTTGACATCATGGCAATCCACCTTCTCAAGAGTCCGAGGAGGGATTTTATCTCACAGGGTTTTAAGAGTTCTTTCATCTAAAAGGAATGACAAAAATAAAATCCAGAAGTGCCCATGTAAATAGGGACAAGCAGGTCTTTGGATAAAGATAATGACTGCTGATATTAACCTTTGCTCAAGCACTTCAACTGAACACAAATCAACACTTCTTCCCCCCTACCCCCAATATTCCAAAAAGTTTGGGGTTTTGGGAGGAGATGGAACTCTGGGCTTCCAGATTCTGACTGGCAACATCAAAATTGCCAGTAAGGTCTGAATAAAGCCAGCAAACGAAGTAAAACACACATCTAGGCGATCTCTTGCTAATAGAGCCGAAGAGTTTTAGGAAAAGTGGGTACTGCACAGGTAAGGGATGGAACACACCTACTCTATTATGCCCATTGTTCTGCAAAGACAAGGAAAAATAGTTCATGCAAATTTATGACCCAGAAGGAAGAACTGAGAATCCCACATGGACAAGAACCTGTTTTCACATGCTTTCCTGACGGGTTTTGTGGATTCGAGATGTTCAGATAATCTAGGCACCTGGAAGATGACCTAACTGAACTAAACTGCACAGTGCTTTGAGATTCACCCAGTTTGTGTCTATGAATCATTACCTGAAGACTCTGTTTTCAACAGATGAGATCCTACTTTATTTTATTTTACAAACAGGGCAGACACAGTGTCTTACTACTGGTCTGTGCTGCACCTAGCACATGACCACCTGATCTCCGTTGGGGTCTGTATGGACATATGAATAATAGATACATCTACAAATAATGAATTACATCAGTCTACTTCTACGGACAATTATGTTATCATGAGTGTATCTGCTGTTTGAGCTTATTTCTACATGCAGAATCAAGTTTTTCTTTTGGGATTTTAGCAATTAACAAAAATGGTAACAGTTCAGAATCTAGGAACAAAAGAAAATGGGAACACAAATTAATCTGCTCTTGCTTAAAAAAGAAAGAAAAACTAACTGGTTTGTGATACACATGAAGGGGGCAATACGTATTTTGATTAACAAACAAAACCAGACAAGCCATTCTTGCACTCTTACTTAAAAAAATTAACATTGAACATCATGTGCTACCAACAGATGGTGCTGCTTTCATACAACCCACTTATGCAACTCACTAATCCAGTTTCCCACCTGCATATAACTTGTGCTGTCTGACTATTAGCTATTGTCACTGATGTGTTATGTATTTGGTTTTAGAATCAGATTAAAACAAAAAATACACAACAATGCATGTCTTGGTTTGACATTGCTTGGGAACAGAGTCCAATTCACCAATCATGCAGCAGGGATAACGGATTTCAAAGCATGGGCAGCGAACAAATTAAAACAAAGCCCTGAAGCATCAAACGAAGGATGAAGATTTAAAAGAGGATTTAGCCACAAGGTACCTGATCCTGCAGTTTTTTTCTCAGGTAAAACTCTCACTGATCTCACAGTGAGACAGCAGCACTTAATCCCAAAGAAGCTACTAAACACTGGCGCCCACAAACACTACAGTCCAAAATCTTGATTAAAGTCAAGAGCTACTGAGAAGCATGTTACAGAATAGAAAAATCCTCTAGGATATTTTTAGTTTTGTACAGTCATGGACCAGACCAGCCTTTGGTGTAAATCAGCCTCTCTCCCTACTGACTTCAATAGTTAGACTGATTTACACCAGCTGAGGATTTGGCCTTTAGCATATAAATAACGGCTAAGAGGTTTCTTAGTAAAATAAATATAATTTTTTAAAAATGACACATTGGGAATGACTCCCATTTATGTGGCAGAGCGGTTTAAATGAAATTAGGCCTGATAATACCACTTAGCTATTATACAGCACTTTTCATCAGATGATCTCAAAGCTGCTACTCGATTGCAGGTGTCCTGAGTTCTAGTTCAGTGCTTTATCTACTATGCCACACTGCCTCCTCCCAATAAGAGGATTTAAAGATTTTACCGACAGTATAATCTACTTGAAACAGCAGTCTATGTCTCAAAACAAAATCATTCTAGAGGTCAAAAATCTAAGCATTCCCAAGTGATGGCATCATAAGAGCCCTTTGATATGCTTTCCACATCAAACAAAATGGCAGAACACTTCACTGCCTATTTGCATAGTCAATCCTTCCCTGTTGCTTTTCAAGTTGTGTATGAAATGTTCATCAACAGATCTGAATACACATCTCAGGGTATTTTATGCTAAAGAGAGAAAGCCCAGAGAGGAGTGTTTACAATACCGGAGAAGGGCATGGTGCCCAACACTCCTGCCAATGCTTTCTCTTAGGATCAGGCAGCATTGGAAGAGGTGGTCTTACAATGGTTGAGCATTACTGCTTTGCATATGATTACTGAAGCTGATAATCAGAGGGAGAGACCAGTTTATTGACTGAAAATATGGAGCCAGATTCTCCGCTGGCACCTCAATACCACAAAGTGAGATTTAAAAGGAGAGGATTGCTCCCATTAAGGCATCTAAATGAAGCGGCCAGATTTTGCTACTGCCTGCTCAGCACTTTGGAAAATCAGGCCCTATGGTTTTCAGCTCCTTGTAAATTTAAATAGACAAGACAGACTTCAAACACTCATTGTTATTACTTGTATTGTGGTAGCATATAGGAGCCCCAGTCTGGACCAGAGCCACATTGTGGTAGACACTGCACAGACACACTTTATTGCTTATATTCTTGCAGTATATCCTGGGGAGGCAGACATGGTCCAATCACTAGGGCATCAGACTCACCTGGCCTTAACTGCCAGTCTATACTGACTCACTGTATGACAGTGAACAAGACATTTAACTTCGCTGTCTTGGTTTTCCTGCATGAAATCCCGACCTCATTGAAATCAATGGCAAAGCTCCCATGGAGCCGAATCGCACCTCCTTTCTGTAAGAGCACAAGCGATGGAGCTCCACAAAGGTGGGTAAGCCTTGTGCGACCTATAGGAGGAAGGTTCCCTCTTAGTAGTACTAAATACGTACATATTCTGTGTTTAGTCACCACCCTTAACCAAGTCAGCATTTGCCTTCAGTTTCTACACAGTGATATCAGAGATGCTAGTGGAGTTACTTCGAATGGGAAATGGACCCCTGATGGCACCGTGAGGTACCTTTTCGCACATGATGATTCTTCAGAGGTGACTGTTGTACTTTCTCTTCCTCCCGCAAGAACTCAGCTGTTTGTGCTGCCTACTACCATTACTGGCATAACAAGGATTTTTTAAAAGGCAGCATGCCTGCGAAAACGGACATCACCAGCACAAACATGTATTCATGTTACAAGGGGCATTCCCAGGCATCAATAAGCTGGAACCAGTCCACTAACATGTGGTGTGTTTACCTTTATAGAGGATATACTGACATTTTTATGGACTGCCAAATCTATCCCATGGGTGAAAAAGGATGCAATAATGAGGGCTATTTAGCTATACAGTCGTCATTATCCATAGTTTAAATTAGATATTAAAGCAGTTCACTTGTACCAGTATATAGTTAAGAATGTATCAACATTTCCATTATAAAACCCTGTTTTCATGGGTTCATAGCACAACTGAGCTAAAACTTGGAATAGAAGAGCTCAAGGCTGGGGATATAATTTTTGATGCCAAAATTTCTTTCCCCCATCCCTTCCTATCAATCTTCTCCCAAACTCCCCAATTAATTTAGCTATTTCTAAATTATCCAGGTAAAAATATAAAAATAACTTTCCAATTGTGTTAAACATACCACCAGATTCATTCTTTTAAAAGAAGAATTGTCAGATGCAATACTGGTTGATACCTGGAATTAAAAAAAACCCACCCTTCTATTAAAGTTATAATAACTTTAATAAAAAAAACTCTGAAAAGCAATGAACCTGCATGCTCAGTAACTAATTTACAGATAAGGAGTTTTATGCCTGGAAAGATTTTAATATGCATCTTACACATCATAAATGTACTGTGTAGTGAATAAATGATATGTCTTTTATAAATTAAACACAGAGGTCATACCGGCTCTGAAAGTAATATATGGTTTACAGTGCTCATCCACGAACCATGGACTTCTTTCTTTAAAAGATTTGTTCCAGTATATAGGCTCAATACTGCAATCCACATGTAAAGTACCTGCAGGTGTGTATAAAATCATCTGTAAAAGCAGATAAGTAGATTTTCATGCCTAGGCTTGTGAATTTTTATCCCAATTTCATAAGGGTGATTTTATCTGCTCTTTGATGGATATACATGGATATACAAGGCCTGATTCTCCTCTTGTTTACCCTAGTTGTACAGTACTGTAATTAAATTTGCTTCAGGGGAGTTACTTATTTACACCACTGTGCGCAGAATATCAGACCCATAGTGAGTGTACTCCAACGTAGTACAAAGGGTAATATCAGTAACCTGGTTAAACGATGGGTTTTTCAACTAGATAACACATGGGGCCTGAGTCTCCTATCACTTACACTGGTGCAAGTCAGGAGTAACTCCACTGAAATCAATGGAGGAACATCAGTCAATAAATCCAGCCTAAGATCAGAATCTACACCAACCAGAATAAATTCTGGGCGTGATCCTGCAAGCCCTCGTCCTGTGTAGCTCCTATCAGTTTCCAAGCAGAGAAAGTTTATAGTGCCAGGCCCAACATTGCTAAGTCATAATGTCTCACCTCTCAAGTTTCTTATGCAAAGAACCTGATTTTTGTTTGTATTTCACCTGAAGTGGTGTGATTCAAGGGGTCACCAACAACTGAAAATATATATTATTTATGTCACACTTCTATCAGAATGTTTTGAAAGCTGCTGTTGCAAAAGACCCCCTGAAAGAGGTTAGAGGACAAAGACTAGAGTTTTCTTTATTTTGTTTTCAGTCTGACTGCAATTAATGATTAGTCAGTTTCATTATACTCAGTTTCCCTGGCTTTTTTGTGTGGGTGTTTCATGCCACAACAAAGCGAAGGAAAACAGTCTTAAAAATAGGAAAAGGTGGTTATAAAACCACAAAAATTGGCTCATAGGCAGATGTAATACCTGAAATTACTTTAAACATTTTAAAACAAACTGACTCCATTTCAAGTTGACAGTATCACCTTTAATGATGCTATGGTAAAGATATTTCAGTTTGCATTTCAGAAGTCCCATCTTCTAAGGTTGATAACTCACACAAACATTTATTCTGGTTTATAACTTTGCATTCAGGGCCAGAGCCTCAGGTACTGTAAATTAAGATAGTTCCATTGAAATCAAAGAAGCTACACCAATTTACACCAGCTGAAGAGATGGTCCCCTAATATCCTAGAAATCCAATAAAAAAAAAATCAAGTGGTTTTTTTTCACTTAGTTAGTTTGATTGTTTTTTCTTCCTCTCTCCTATCTTTCTTCTTACAAATGTGACTGCAACAGCACTTAACTAGCACTAAGAAACCATTAAGTTAAAATCAAGTTTACATGTCAGACTTATGTTTACAAAACTAAGGAAATTTATGATAGCTGAAATACTGTTCTTAATCTACCCCCTTTTATGCTTAAATCTTCTAGCTCATGTGGTATGTAGAATAACTCACTCTTGGGACATCTGAGGCACAGAACTATAAGCCTTATTCTCTGCCTTAGTCTGGCAAAATTTGTCTTTGAAACAAATGAGGCGTTTTACCAGAGCAAGGACTGCAGATTTTATCCCATGAATATCTCACTACAATAAGTTTCTGACTTCTCTCAAATTTTAAGGTCTGATCCTGCTCTCATTGAAATCAAGGACTGAACATCTATTGAATCCTATACAGGATCAGCCTCATACACAGGAATAATCAAGAGTAACTCCATTCAAGTCAGTAAGAGGAAATTGTGCCAGAACACAATTTAATGTATCATATGTGATGTACATTCTCACATATTTAGCTTAGTTCATTGTTTTTACTTGGTGAGGGACTTCTAAGGTTCTTACTGACTGATGTAAAAACCCAACCATTAACTTTTAAGTTTATGTAACCGTATTTTTAAAAATTATTTTTATTTGCCTAAATGAAAAAGAACATGTGAAGATACATCAAAATCAGAAATGAAAAACAACTACGTAATTAGTCCATTTCTCTGCCATTGCAAGATTATCCCCTGTAAGTAAAGGATTTCAGTTCAGCATAGGGTGGACTTTTCAATCCTAACTTCCTTAGGTACTTCTGAAAACTCCATCCAAAGAGGGCAAAGTTTTAATTTTACAATAATCATGAAGCTTGTTTTCATTACTCATTTTTTCATCCATATTTTCAACTGCCCTTGTCACTTTGTAAGATTACAGCGTTCAAAAGTGATGTCCTTTCTTTTGTTTGGCTAAAAGATTGGTAGGATTTCAAGTGATAGTACTCAATTTTTGGACTCATTAGACTACATATGTTATCTTTATAAAGTTCAGAATGTTTGCCAGCGGGGTTAGTTGGAAATCTAGCAAAGAACTTTCCTTTATGTCATGTTATCAATATCATATAGTAGCCAAAAGTTCTTAATGAAAGTAAAGTGTGGCGGACAGCAAGCTTTCAAGAACTTCCATATGTCTTCTCACTCCTCATTGGTTATTTTTGGTAACTATATTTTCAGAAAAATTAATCTACCTCCTTTCTCAGTTACACTACAAATTAGATCAATGCATATTTCTTTTTCTGAACTCTTGCTCTCGTTCTATTAAGGGCTCCATTCCATCCTCATTACTGACACAGGCAACTCTGCACTGATTTCCATGGGAGCTTTACCGGTCTCATGAGTATAAAACCCAGCCCCTTGTCAGTTAGGGACATCATCCTAAATTATTCAGGGAACAGTGGCTATGAGGTTTATACTGTCATATGAACAAGAACAGGGGTGGGGATGGGAAGAGAGGGAGAGTTGAAATTTACACAGAGAATGTCTTAACGAGCTGACAGAATCAGGAAACAGCTCAAAAAGAAAATAATGTCAGTGTCCTAATTCTATTGCATTATAAGCCAAATATTAACTACTTTTAACCTTCAGTAAATATAAGATTTTCTCCCCCTTGCCATCCTCCCCCATCATTTGATCTAAGGTTTTACAGAACTGCAAGTTTCTGCCATCAATAACCTTACAAATGAGCTGCTGTATCCTAAGGGAAAGGGAAGACAACACCTAACTGGTTAAATATTTTGCATAAATACTTATAAAAGTGTCAGAAAACTTATAACCACTTCAAATTTATTGCTTTGGCACTTGAACTGTGAAAGTATTGGGGGAGGAGGAAAGGGGTTAGTGAACAGTGTGTTCATAGGACTGCTGCCACCCACAGTCAAGTAACAGTATAAATATAATCAGAAAGACCGCAGAGATGGGATTTCAACCAAATGCCTTCTAGGTTTAGAACAATAAATACCTTTAATCAGGTGTGTTTAAAGGAGCAAATGCCACTCAGCCTGGATTGTATCATTCTCTTTTTCCGTATATTTCAGAATCAGGCCATGTGCATCAACAGGAAATATTCAGAAGGCTGCCGCCTTTTGCATATGAAAACTAATGTTAGGAAAGAGAGCGTGCTTTTAAAAAGAAAGGACGGGCAGGATTTAAAGTAGGTATTCCCTGTCCCTCAGAACTAAAACTGTATGGGAGCAGCTTAATTGGAACAGTGTAAGGAAATCTTTACATACCTCAGGTCCACAGGCTCTGACACCAACAGATTTAGGGGCTGACCCTTTGAACACTTATTATGGTTGTCCTGGACAGAACAACTCAGTAGTAAATAAGTAGTGAATGTTTTCAGGATTGGGCCTTAAGTGTCTTGCTTCCAGAGGAATCTGGATACTCACAGTAGTTTGCACTATGCCCAGTGTATGCACAATCATGTCCTTAACAACCAATGCATATTGTTGCCTTTAAAGAATCAAAGGTTGGGAATTTCAAAGAAGCCTCAGGGAGTTCGGCACCCAGTTCACTGAATTTCAGTGGGAGCTGGGGGAACTACTTCTCTTAGGCGGCTGTGAAGGTCCAGACGATGATTTCATTGGGACTTTTGCATGTGAAACGACTGCAGGGTCGATCAGTTAGTGTCATGAAAAATATATGATTAGTAAATGAGGCTTTGTAATGTATCTGTATCAAGGCACATATTGCAGGAATGGAAAAGTAATGGAATACAACAGTTTGGAATCACAACACTACATTTCAGGTTTCCAGCATTTATTTTTGATCCCTACATATTAAAAGCTCTTGAAATGGCCAGATAGCTAAACAATCAGGAACAGATTCTACTTTTTCCCCTTTGCTGTTAACGCTTGCTTCTTTTGGTACACAGTCTTGGTGGACTGCCAACATACATACATGCTTGGGCAAACAGGATACAATTTCCAAAAGCATCTACGTGACTTCAGAGCCTGAGTCCCATCAATCTGCTTTGGAAAAAATTAGCTATTGACTTAATTTCATAACAGCAAAGATGTGCAAGTTTTCTAGGTTTTATTTTTTCTTTAAAGATCGGAATAAAAAAACAACCTAGCCCATCAACAACGTGCTACTTCATAGCAAGAAACTAACTGCAAAGGACGTGAAGCCAACAAGTAGTGTCAAAATAGGCACCGTAGATTTTTTCCCCTCCTTAGACAGATATTCCCAAGTAAGAAGCGACTTTCACTATTGATAGGTTTACTGGTGAATTTCAGTTTAAAGCCCAAACCCCAATTATGCCAAAAGAGATAAACTCCACTTAGCAGAGCTCCTGAGGGGTAAATTATTCTGTATGCACAACTGTACTTAAAGTAAAACCATCTTCCTATTCCTGTATTTGTCACTAAACAGACCTTTGCTGCAACCAACTTTAAGTAATTATATTTCTATATCTAGCTGCCTGAGAGAGCCCAAAGCCACTTTACAGTCCTAATATATATGCAAAACACTCTGTGAGTTCAACAGGAGTTATAGAACAACTATAGGGATAATCCTTACTAGGAGATATACAGTACAACTTATCTAAAGGTCTAAATTTCCTGTTAGCCAAAAGAGAGTCATGTCCTCTACTGCCTGTTAATTACATTGAAAATCCCCTCAATTATACAAATCCTTGATTAGCCAAAATCCCTATGATATTTGGTTAATCAGGGTTGTACTGTATCCCATATGGCACTCAGCTACAAGAGGAACAGGAGCATTAGCAACATAAAAGTATAGAGTTAGAACAAAATAGATAAAACACTAATTAAACTATCTATATGATGCAGCGTATGCATTACATCAGAAGACATAGTGGCATATGTGTAGGGAGCACTACTTGTTTGTTTCTTTCACATTCAAGTTTCAGTCCCTGGAGTTCCCTGTCAGTTTAAACATGATGTACTCTAGGGCCCCGATTCTGCAAAGACTCATGCACATGCTAAAATTAGCCCCCCCCCACAAGGCCTTATGTGCATGGCTATTTCTTTCTCCAGAGCATGCTCATTTTCAGTGAGTTGCTTTCTTGAACAGTAAATCCTGTATACTACAGACACATCTTGCAGTTTGCAGTGCAGTGGCCAAATGCTCACAGGTAATCCTAATGCTTTCAACAACTGAAACATGCAACTTCAGTTTGATTTGACACTGTAAGTCAGGGCAGCTAGAAAGGGGATTTTTGCACTGAAAAGACTAAATGGCATATTAACTGTAAATGCCATTTGGCCAGTAAAACTCCAGAGTGTATTTATATTGTCATCTTAAAGCTTTTACTGATGAATGGATTTTTCAGGAGCTGTGCATGTTAGAGCTTTGGGAAAATCTCTTCACAGTGGTTTCAGACAGAGTAAGAACATTATCAGCACCTTAAAAATTATGGGCCTGATCCAGTCCCCATTAAGGTCACTGGCCAAACTCCTATTGACTTCTACAGTGCAAGATCGTTTATTAACGTTACTAGACATTTCCTTAACTCGAATTGGATACAAGTGTTATCAATTTGACATTATATACATTTGGTTTTATATGCAAATACGTTACTAAAAAGAGCTTATTTTGTGCTGTGTGACACAGAGCTGGATTAATCTCTGCATCTGCTGAAAAAGGAGCACCCATCTCTAACCTCAAGTAGGATCCAGCGATTATTAGACACACATATCACCACATGGATTATAGCTAATGCATGGCTAGAAGGTCTCTGGCACAGGTATTGCACACCCAGCCCTGCAAAATACATGCTGCAAACTCCCAAAAGAAAAATGGATCTCGGACTATAGGTAAACTGCTTCCATATGGAGCTTCTCTGCTTTGTTTCAATGTTTGTTATTCTCACTTTGCAGACCTGCAAGCTCTTCCCCATGCTCATACCCCGTGCAAAGCCTTTTCCATTTTCCCCAGCCCCTTTGCATGAAGTGTCAGTTGCATTTTCAATGACAGTGCAGTCAGCTACACAAACAGCCTTCACCTCTCTCCTCCCACCCTCCACAACTAGTCACAACCACGCAACAGACATAGATCTACCAAGCCTCAGTGGGAGGAAGGCTCCCAGGTTTCAAGGTGGGGTGGGGGGTCACATGGGGGGTTCACACAAAGGCAGCGTTACAAGTTTCTGCCTCTTGTGAGAAGGGCTCTGTGTGGCTTTCCAAGCGGGTGAGGTGCTGTCTTTTATCCGATCAACTTCTGTTGGCGTGAGAGACGAGCTTACTCAGAGCTCCTGACATGTCAGCTGCGTGTGTCTGTTTCCCTCACTCACTGTCCCTGCTTTTGACAGCCTCGAAGAGACACAATTTCGAGAGACTCACCCTGGGCTCTGGGGAGGGGGAGGCCAAGGCCGCGGGGCGAGTTGGGGGCAGCAGCTGAGCGGACGGAGAGGAGCAAGGGGGTCAGGGCCATACTCACCCGCTGGCAGGGCTCGGAAGCTGCGGACCGTGTTGCCCTCCCGGAGGTGCAGCGGGTGGAGGCTGGGGAGCTCCTGGCGCCGGGCGCCGCTGTACTTGTCATAGAGCCGGAGCATGTGTTCCGAGACCTTGTCGCCCGGCGGCAGCTGCTGCGGTGCGCGGCCAGGCTCACCTGCCGCCCGGGCTCGGCCGCCCGTGACTCCTCCCAGGGCAGCCTTCCTCCGGAGCCCCACCAGGTGAGCTCGCAGCAGGTCCCCCAGCGCCAGGCACAGGCAGCTCCAGCCGAGGCAGAGGCACAGCAGCGAGCGGGGCGACCCAGCCATCCTGGCCAGCCCCCTCGCGAAAGCCGGGCGTGTAGAGACCGGATCGCCAGCAAACCAGCCCGGCGGCTGCTTCACCCCCCGCCCCAGCCAGGGACCAGTCTGCGGGGGGGGAGTCGCGCTCTGCAGCGGGACTGTTGCTCGGCGCTGCAAACCCCGGGATCCTGCAGACAGGAGGCTTTAACACAAAAATGCATGCATGCAAAAATATAAGGACAGCAACCCCCCACCCTCTCCGCCTTTCCTGGCGTTTGCAATGAGCTCTGGGGTGGGGGGTTTCCCTTGCCTCTGTGCGGGAGGGGTGGGTTTTTGTACGGGGTGGGGGTTGTTGTTATTACTGCAGGCGGGTTAGGGGGTGGTGCTAAAGCAGCGGCGGCTGGTGGAGCGGAGCCCGGAATCGCAACCTCCCCCCTGCTCGCTCGCTCCGGCTTTGGAGGGGGCAGGCGCAGCCTGGCGGAGTTTTGTGCTATGCGCGCGGAGTCCCCCAGCTCCCGGGGCCGAGCTGTGTCATCCGCAGCCAATCGCGCCGCCTGCTCGGCCGGACCCAGCTGCAAGCGAGAGGCAAAGCGAAGGGGAAACCGCCCCCCGAAGGGGACACGCGCCCGCGGGAGAGGCCGTGCAGGGCTCGGCAAATTCAGTCCCTCGCGTCCCGCGGGCAAGGGTGGAAACTCCCTGTTCCAAGAAAAAAAGTGGGGGGGCTGCTGCAGTTGGTCGGATCAGAGGAAGCGCAGAGAGTTTGGTCACCTATAAAGGGCTGGGAACACGTGCGCCCTGAGCAGTAACCTGGGTGCTCTGCCCACCTGACTAGAGCCAGCCACCGGGTGGGACTTCTCCTTAAAAGCGCTTTGGGTTTGCCCGCCCCAATCTAACGTGCATAGGAGTGGAGAAGGTAGCCAAGCATCTTGCAGAGTCCCAGCCCTGGTCAGAGGGACGATCAGCTACTTCCAAGCTACGGTGACCAGACAGCAAGTGTGAAAAATCAGGAGGGGGTGGGGGTAATAGGTGCCTATATAAGAAAAAGACCCCAAAATCAGGACTGTCCCTATAAAATCCAGACAGCTAGTCACCTTGTTCCAAGCATTTTTCTTTCTTTCTTTATTGGAGTTAAAGCAGGGACATCCTGCACACCACAGTCTGATCTGGATACAGCCGGGCATCCCACCCTAACGCATGCTGAGCAAGATCCATGCAAAGGACTTCACATGCCTCATTCACCAAACCTTTTCACAGTCACCCAGAGGGAAATAATTGTTCCCCCCCCCCCAAAAAAAACCGACAATGCCACAATATACTCATTGAACGTGCAATAATGTCCCTTTCAACTCAACTCCCATTACATTCTGCAAGAGAAACGGAGTCATTGTCAACTGGAATCCTCTCTTCACACATCTGGAAATGAAAACAAACAAATAAATCAACACCACATAAAGTAGAAAAATCCCTGCCCTTCCAAAGTTTATATATGCATCTGTTCAGGCTTGGAAAACAAGCATCTTTCTGGTCTGAAGAAGGGAAATATGAAATGATACTGCATTTAGTACATGGAATTTATCACTCAGTATTTTTGCCATTGTATTCATGCACTCTGTGCAATTATGCATTACTAATTTATATACTGGTAGTTTGTATCTTTCATGTGCATATTATATAGCGATATAAACGGCAAGCCCATACACAGTATAGGCTAAAATTTTCATCATTGCATAAGGGAGTTAGATACCCATCTTTAATCGATTTTCAATGAGAGTGGGGTGCCCAGCACTTCATAGTGTTTTAAAAATTTCCACCTATTAATTACAATACACGCATCTATGTATGTATATAAGGGGACAATCTTAGTAACATCACTGCTGTACCATATATATATATATATAATATGGGGGCAGGTTAATATACTAAATATATGGTATATTAACCTGCCTTGCTCCCCTTCCTCCCCCCACAAAAATGACTAATTATTTTGGATGTCTTAATTTCTGGGTGGCCAAATCAAAACACGATCAAAGGGGCTGATTTTCAGAGGATGAGTGTTCAGTGATTCATTCAAAAAACCCAGACACTTCTGAATCTCTCAGATATATACATATGCAATAGTATGTTGCCTCATGCTTTTCATTTTACATATGAATGTAAGTATCAACAAACTTTAAAGTAAGGAAATTAAACACAAAAAAGTGACAACATGCAAAAGTTAAGGTGGTATGGGATGGGTTCCTTTCTTAAAGAGAAAAAGTATTTCTTGCTTGTGAAACTGAAAAAGACTTGAATTGATTTTAGCTAAAAATGTCAACACACACAATCACATCTGGCTGAGATCAAGCAAGGAAAGCTTCAGTCTAAAACAGGAATACCGGACGGAGCAAGTGAAAATATGGGTTAGAATGGAAGTGCCATTTCAACTTTAATTTTAGCGTTCTCTGCTGCTGCTGCTAGATATAATGAGAAACCCATTTAAATAAAACTGTAAGAGTGACACAGTCTGGTTTAAACCTACACAGGCAAAGCCATTCACAGTTAAAAATGTACTTTGTTGTGCCTTGGTGTGTGATGATATCTCCAAAGCATGAGGGATCTTACAGATTCTGGCCTTGATTCTGATCTTACATCAGCATAGATCAGGAGTGACTCCCCTGTTGTCACAGTGGTATAAAACCGGTATATGAGAGAGAAGAATCATACCCACTATGTGTACATCCTAAACAAAACTGGGTTAGTTAGGGAGGGAAACCCAGCCTGGAATCTCACATTCCTTTTGTGGATTTATTTCAAATCCTTTAACTTTCTTTTAAAACACTGTTTATGGGTTAATTTCTTTTGTTTTTATTTAGTTTTTAAAGATTGCAATAATGAATACAAACCAAGCATGTATGATAGTTTACACAGTAAACCACAATGGCTACTCCACAGCTATTACAATCAAGGATCTAAGAATGTATTTAGGGACCCGAGAAACAGTAGTTTCATTGACCCTTTATGGTCTAGACCAGGGGTAGGCAACCTATAGCACGTGTGCCAAAGGCAGCACACGAGCTGATTTTCAGTGGCACTCACACTGCCCGGGTCCTGGTCACCATTCCGGGGGGGCTCTGCATTTTAATTTTAAATGAAGCTTCTTAAACATTTTAAAAACCTTATTTACTTTACATACAACAATAGTTTAGTTACATATTTTAGACTTAGAGAAAGAGACCTTCTAAAAATGTTAACGTATTACTGGCACGTGAAACCTTAAATCAGAGTGAATAAATGAAGACTCAACACACCACTTCTGAAAGGTTGCCGACCTCTAGTCCAGTACGGTAGATCCTGAATCAGGCCTTCTTTACACACAGTTCTGAGACCTGATCATGCAGTTCGGATGTATTTAAACTCCGATTGACTTCAGCTGAAGTTATACATGTGGAAAGCCTACAGGACTGGGCTCAGACTATAATTGTGAACGTATTAAAGATGCTACATAAATACAAATAGTGGGTCAGATTCTGCTTGTTTATGAATAGTTCCACTGACATCAGTGGGACAATGTATGCGAGTAAAACCAGCAAGATTGGCTCAGTACCTGTGTCTATACTAATCTGCAACATTTGGAGTTCAAAAAACAACCAAGCAAGCAAACAAACAGACCGTAACCCCCCCAGACTGAATTTATTAAATAGGCAATAACATTCCTATGAGTGCAAGGCTCAATAAAGAGACGGGTGCTTTTCTAGGTGATTCATTTCAAAAGGAGGAAAATTTAATGTCTGAGGGCCTGATTGTGCAACTTTTACTCAAGCTTTAATACAACTTACTCAGACAAGTTACTTGTAATCATCATGAATAAGCGTTGCAGGTTTGGGTCCTTAGACTCTTGGGGTCTGGCTGATTCCCATTTCACAGGTTTAACACCAATGTATTTTTATTAGCACTATTTCTATTGCAGTAGTGCCTGGGAACCTTAATCATAGACCCGGACCCCTTTGTTTTAGGTGCTGAACAAAAAGCAGTCCCTGCTCCAAAGAGCTTAGAATCACCAATGTGAGATAAGCATCATGTCCTCGAAGTCTATACAATTTCTGCTGCTATGTTGAGGAGTTATGAGGATCTGTGGGAGGGCTATGTTCTTAGCTCCTAAAAAATTGGTATTGTGCTTATGTTATAAACATCCTGGCTGTTAGAGAGCCCCAGAACTGACAGGTTCCCCCTCTGGGTGCCCATGAAATGATCTGATAGTGAATTTTACAGAAGCAAACATCGCTGGGGAAGGTTATTAGTTTGTTCCCCATCTCGAAATGCCATTGTGTCCCTATATGAATGCAGCACATTCATCTTCCGTGAACAATATTCCTAACTATAAGACACATTTCTGTTTTATTGTAACAAATCCAAACACCAGATATGCTGGGTTAGTTAGGCTTAGGTCAAGTCCCATCTGTTTGTATAACCCCATAACAATGTGTCTATATGTGTCATTTTTAGGAGGAGAGGGGAAGTGAAAAGAGAGAGAATCCAGCAGTGGACTGGGAAAGTGATATAGCTGGAGGAGGACATGGATGATGAATTTACAGCCTGCCTGTCTTGCGTAGTACATCAATACTATCAGCACATTTGAAAGGATCCAGAAATCGGCACAGTCAAAGTGTGTGTCTGTTGTACTGTTGCTGCTGCTCTCATTGACTGAAAAGAGCACAAGAATAGAAGGGACCAAGAAAAACCAGATTAAAATGTGTTGGGAATATTAAGACTTTCAAGTACCTACAAAATACATGGAATTGCAGAGTCTTTGTCTAAAATCCCCTGTAATGTGGGGGCAAAACGAGTTTTATTTTTCCCTGGTTTGCCGTATTGCGTATTGCTTTGTGTCTTCCGATTATGGCCTGCAGCTAAATTCTAGCGAGATAGCAATAGGGCCGAATTCTGGCTCTCCCCACCTCAGCTGCGGGAGGAGTGGAGCTGTATCAAGCGAGGGGAAGGCCCCTGAATGATTCTAGCTGCACGGGGCAGATGCAAATGAGGTCCCATAACTTGCCAAGGCAGCTGACGCAGGAGCTGTTGCCACCAGGTTTACGCCAGCAAAGAATTTTCCCTTCCACGTCTGCACGAAGGGGCAGCTGGATCAAATTTCAATGCACTGGGACTAGCCTGTTCTGGCAGCAGCCGTATGGATTTAGTATAGACCACTACTTAAAAGTGGGCAGGCCTCGCCCTGTGCACCCCTCTCCACGCTGTTCCTCTGTGGCCTAAGGAACTTTGAGCAAGTGAAAAAAACCTTGAGGAGGAGGGCTGTTGTCTGCCCCCTCACTCCATCCCCCCAACTCCTGCTAATTGGTGCCATTGCATATAACACCATTTTTTTGTGTTGTAGATGCCTATTCACGAGGAACTGGCCTGAGCTCACCAACCTGTTTCACACAAGATGTTGCAAAGATGACAATGAGTTCAAGCCACTGCCAGTCTGGACCATATCCAAGCCAGTAATCTAGAGCGGAGAGGTTCCATGTCCTACTGCCAGTCCCCCGAGACATCTAGGTCTCACTGTTTATGCCTAAGTAAATACCTAGTGTAGTGCTTATTGGTAATGACCTAGTCAGTAAATAAAAATTTGGTGTAAAGAATCTGTGCTTAACTCAGATTATATAACTTCGAATTTCTGATGGTGATTTCGTACCCATACTATTAATTGCAATTTGTTTTACGTGACTGCAAATGTCTGGTCACATTTTACGGAAGATGTTACAGGCTACAATGCTTACACAATTACACTGTGGATCTTAGTCACAGTAACTCTTATACTGTAAGGGTGGGAGTTAGGTGCCCAACTCCCATGGAAAGTTTATGGGAATTGGGAGCCTAACTTCTATTAGTGCTTTTTGAAAACCTCTTCTAAAATCTCACAAAATAAGGGCTCAGTTTTGTGCTGCTGAAATCACTGGGTATTTGCTATTGACTGAGGGGGGAATTTTCAAAAGCAGCTAGAGGATTTAGGAGCACAAGTCCCATTGACTTATCAATTGAAAGCCAGTCGGACGTGTGCTTCTAAATCTCCTAGGTATTTTTGAAAACTCTTCCCCTTAAATGGGACAGACTCAAACCCTAACATTATTATGTGTGGGGCACAATCTTTTTACATTCAGGGCCAAAATCACCCAACTCCTGCGATGCCAGTGGAGTTTCACTGCATGAATATGGCCTTTAGGTTGGAAAGAGGTTTCAAAGCAGAAAGAGAGAGTCAAATCCTGAGCCTCCCCTTTGCGCTGTTCCCACCCCTCTCCCAAGGTTTCAGGAGTCGCATACTCCAAAATGGAGATATTCAAAATAAGCCTTGACAGTTTGGTCTTTGCAAACAGATAGCAGCCAATCCCAGAGAAGCATCTCAAATCCTAGGTTTTGAAGACCATTCTGTCATGAGTACACGACTATTCGTGAATACCACTTTCCGCACGTTATGGTTTTTAAGGGTATGTCCGTACTGCAGCTAGGAGTGAGCCTCCCAGCCTGGGTAGACAGACATGTGCTAGAGGGGCTCAAGGTAGCATGCTAAAAATAGCCATGTGGACACTGCAGCAAGGATGGCAGCTCGGGCTTTCAAGCCCAAGCAAGCCCTTGGTCTGAGCTCAGACAGCTATCCCCAGTTTCCAGTGGAGCTGCTAATTTTAGCATGCTAGCTCAAGCCCTGCTAGCGCAAGTCTGCCTACCCAGGCTGGAAGGCTAGCGCCAAGTTGCAGTGTAGATGTACCCTAAGAGGCTGGCACAGAGACGAGTTTTCTATCATGTCAGCTGTGGTTTTCTTTTTCTTTCTGTCAGTGTTTATTGCTAAGATAAGACCACATTAAAAAGAGAGAGGGAAAGGGAGATGCCTGGAGATTTGGCAATGTGAGGAAATGGGTTCCTTTAAAATCAAACATTTGGATTTGAATAAATTGTGGTTGGTTGGTTTGGATTCTTAGTATGTCCCCATGTGAAATTCTCAATGGGCATCTTTTCAGCTCGGTTTCTTGAATAACATTTTGCAAACGGTAATAAGGTCTGTGGGAAGAAACTGTGGTTTGGTTTGCAGTGGATATTTTGATCCTGGTGCTACTTTCAGAATGGAAATGTAGTAATGCAAAACTTTTATAATACCATCTGTTGCCACAATCCTGCTCCCAACGAAGTCAGTGGGAGCTTTGCCATTGACTGCAGTGGGAGCAGGAACAGAACATAACAACAGATTTAACGGTATCATTGGACTAGTCTCTAATTTCAGAATGATGCCTAGAGATGCCCTAATATATCTGAATGAGCCTTTCCCTGACTAAATGGATAGTAATTTTTTTATTGGGGCCTTCTCCTCCTCTGGTTTTAATTTAGTTATTATCTATTCCAGTGGTGTTCAACCTTTTTTCATTTGTTAACCCCTAAAAATCTCGAATGGAGGTATAGACCCCTTTGAAAATCTTAGACATAGTATGAGGACCATTGGTTGAAAACCACTGGTCTATTCCATTAAAAAAAAGACTTCAGAGGAATGAGCTAAATGCCCATCTGACAAAGACAGAAAGAATGCTACATTTAGAGAAGAGCTCCTGGAAAGAAATTCCATGAAGTTCCTGTATTGGAAAGAAGGATGGATGTGGGCCAGAACTGTGGGGAGATGATGACTTTCTCTGCTGACACCTTATCTGCAAAATGGAGCAAACCAAAATATTGGATCTCAGTTCCTTCCCAATGTTGGGAGAATCCAGATCTTGAGCAACATGGTCAAGAGATCTCTATCAAGAGATCATAGAGCCAGTATAAAAACTAATAGCAGCTAGCTGAAGCTAAACACCTTTGCTGACGTCAACATCCTTTCTAAGAGCCAAATTGTGTCTGGCCTTTATGTATTTGCATAATGGGAGTGAGCGCAGGTGACCACACAAACCTACTAACTGTGTTAGAGGCAGGCATAACTGCACTCAAGGGTAGGTGCCAACAATTATTTTTCTGTGGAACCAATCGATACACCTAAGCCGCTTCTCAACTAAAATACTACAATTGCTGCAATATTATTTAATTCAGAGAGCATCTTCTGTATGTACATTGTTAATATAGGGTCAAATCCTGTAGATTTTACTCGGGGCCAAATCCTCAGCTGGTGCAAATTGGCAGATATCCATTAAATCCATTAACTTCAATATAGCTGATCTCTTCATACCAGCAGACTGTTTGGCCTTTGTTTATCCCCTACCCTCCAGCCCTAATTAATGCAAAACTCCTATTGGGATCAATGGGGGATTTTCTCAACTGGCTCAAAGTTGAGCAGGGGCCTTAGCAACATTTGACCTGTAATTATGTACACAATAGGTGCTCTTAAAAATTAACATTTACCACACTGTATTATTTTTACTTTAAACCAGGTTTGCCTACATTTTAAAGGGACCAATGCTATTCCAGTTGAAATCAACAGAAATTTTTCCACTATGCTAAATGGAAGCAGAATTGGGCTCAGAATTTGTAGCTCAGTGAGGCAATGTGGTGTAAATCATATTGACTTTTTGGGTCAGATCCTCAGATGGAGTAAAACAGTGTAGCTTCATTGACTTCAGATTCACCAGGTGCAAACCAGTGTGTGTCTAGCTCTTTCAAGGGCAGCAACTGTTAAATTTTGTACCTGGGAAATCTACTTTCTGGGCCATAAACACCAGGGGTATAAATGGCACAGTTCCACTGCATTCAGTGGAAATGTGTTATGTCAGCAGTGAATTCCACCTTCTTCCTTCCTTCTCCCCCTTTCCTAAGAGGTATTTGGAGGTTTCAGGAAAAAAACACAAGTGACCGCACCCAACGGTGTATTTTGATGGGATTTGGCAGTCTTCATTGTCAAAGAACCATCAGGTCATTTGGATGAAACCCAAAGGCTTAACGGGTTGAACTCTGGTTGGTGTTGATGGAAGAGCAAACTGCAATGAGATCTAGTCTGAACTTGGTGTAATAGCACTGTGCATATTTTACATATTTAATGCCGATGACTAAATGTGGTTAATTCCCCCTCTCTCTGAATCAAACAAAACATCACTGTTCTGATTTGCCCATACAGCAACTCAATGGCATAATCAAAGCAACTGAATGGAATAAAAGCTTACCTACCTTTCCTTTCTTTATAAAAACAAGACAGACAGTGATACACTGACCGCCTCCAAACCTCTGAGGAATACAACTTTCTAAATCACATCTTTGGTGAAGATGTGAGAAGCAGGTCTCCGTCAGTCTGGAGGACAGATCTCTGCACAAAACAGCAGAGGAGACATGCCAAGCTAAAAAACAGGAAGACAGGCAAAAATTACAAACCTGGCCACATGGGCCAGATTCTGCTCACACACCAGTGTAAGCCTAGATAGACTATCAGTCTCAGCGGAGTCACTGTGGATTTACAGGAGTGTAACTGAGATCAGAATCTGGCCTGCTGCAGATTATGAAAAAAGTGATACATTATTAGAATGAATAGGAAAGATACAAAAGGGTCAGATTATGCCAAGTGGGGCCTGATCCTTGATGGGGCAGGTGCACACATAAAACTCCAATTGGCCATTATGTATCTGAAGCAAAATCTGGCTCAGAATATTTAATGTAAAGGAAATTCTGGTGACATATAAGATAGCCTGGGCATTCTTCCTCCCCATCTATTAACACATGGGCAGCTTGCTTTATAGTTGGAGGTGACTTGGCCACCATCTCTCAAGCTGTTGTTTTGCATTTCTTACTTCTCTCTGGCATCAGATACAAACATCACCCCTAGGGAAGGTCCTCATACATGGCTATCGGTGCAACTCAAACCTGACCTACAGCACTTCCTACTGTTTCCACCTTGGCCCCAACCATTCTTGGCCACTGAACCTCAATCCTGTCTGCTGTCCCCTTGCTGAGATTCCATTTTATGCTCCATACATTCTGCCACTGCGCTGCACCTTGTAATAAAACACAGGAGTGCTGGGAAGGAGCTAGTCTTTATTTCTTGGCCTCAGTCACATTGTGGGCCTCAGCGCCAATTAACTTCATTTGAATGATGTGTGACCCTTCTGCCAGTGACATCAGCTGCAGGAAAGGCCAGGTTCAATGCTCTCTACCAATTGCTTTTAAAATAACAAACATGATCGGAAGCCTTCATCTGAAACCTCGAGCCCTATTCCCTGACTTTAAGAAGTTTAAATTTAACACACACAAATCCTGTAGGGGTGTTTCTTTCTCCCTCACAACCACTCAGGAGTCCTTGGGAATAGGAAACAACACAGACCCTTTTTTGGGGGGGGAGGAAACAAGATAAACCTCTGTTTACATAATAAAATGAAATTAGCAAAATCCAAACAGTGCATGGGCCAATCCTACAAAAGTACTTCTTAATTGCCCAGACCTTTTATTCACAAAGCAAACCCCACTCACCTGCACCTCATTCACAAATCCAATTAGACTTGGGGTGGTTAAGTAGGCATCAGGAGGTGGCTCTCCTCAGGCTGTTCACTGCAGCCGGCTGAAGTTCACACCATCAGCTCCTTGTCAGGCCTGCTGCTGCCAGGTCCTAGTTCACTGCAGTCAGCTGCCCCAGCTCAGTTGCTGTCAGGTCCAGTCCCGCAATCAGCTCTACTGCTCCTGCCAGCCCATCTGGTCTCATAAAGACAGCTCCATGCAGGTCCAGAATCTCTGGAGAGGCAACCCAAAGCAAAACCCTCCCCGGGGCACAGTCTCCACTCTTTCTGACACAGTCTCTGCTCCCTTTGTTGATTTGGGCTCAGTACACCACTGTCAGCTCAGGGTGATTCAGTTTCCCCAGGCTAAACCATTCACAATGTCTCCCTTCTTATATAAATATATTTCCATGCACTATTTCATATAGTTTCCAAAACCAGACAAAAGTAACTCCACACAATACATCATAAACCACTGTATAGAACCACACGGGGGCAAAATTATAACATGCAAATTAATCCTGCCAGAGCTAGCATTCCGCATTCTCCTATGGGGGAGCACAGAGCTGCTTTTCCCTTCAAGATTTCTAGCTCTGGGGCTTACAGATGTGTACAAAGATAGATTTCTGCTAGACCAGGCACCCTGGAGAAGCTGGCACCAAGCAACATTCATTGTGGTGCTCAATATATCCTGTGCTTGTTCAGGTAGCAAGTACTTCTCTACCCCTGGATGGTGATCTCCCAGCATAACTCTTTTAAAGGCCTGAAAGATCCCATGTTTCTCTGATCACAGAGAACATCCGCTGCAGGCTCTGGAATAATTCTGATTTGAGCTATGAGATGGGATAGAAGGAGCCTCAAGAGAATCATGGCCAAACAACAAAAGCAGTGTTTTTGCTTCTTGTAAAGAGTGTGTACTATATACTGGGCTCTAATCAGCATGGTCTCCATGCATTCTGCACCTGTGTTTTTGTTTTCTTTGCAATGGGAACAGTTGCTTGGTCTGTGGTGCATGTCCCTGCCTGCCTCGCAGAGAGCAGACCGCCAGCTTTCTTCATTTGGATCTGGTTTCTGTTCTGTATGTTGGAAGTTAGTGTTAATGGGGGGATTTACTCTACAAAACTTATTCACTGATGGCCAATTTGAGAATACCATCACCAGCCGGAAAATAAAACATTTATAAGGCGAATGAATCTGGAAATGTTGCATCCCATTGGAGGCCTTGTTAGCAGTTTACACTGGGTGGCGCTAGTTCTTAATATGGCACAGGACGCTGTCTCTTGCATCTCTTTGTCTCTGTTTCCTTTGTTCAACTTCATGGGACGTAGCTTGGTTTGTGAGGCTGCTGCTGTAGTTGTGCATCTGAGTGCAGAAAGTGCTGCTCTGTTTCCCCAGCAAATGCTTTACTATGTAGCTATAACGTTTGAATCTGGGTCCTAACTTCTGTTCAGGTCTGTTTGGCTATGGGTGTTGGACTGGATTATTATATTGGCAGGAAACCTGCCAATCATGGAGATTGAAACTTCAACAATTTTAGTGCTGTTCAGGTCTCTGTTACTACACTGGGAAAGTAATATCGTTATTACCAAAAACAAAGGGCGTGATTCTCAGATACACTAATGTCCCTCTGCTAGTGTAAGGGGACTCAGCGTACCTGAAAACCAGGGCCAGAATGTACTTGTGCCCTAGGAAAGAATCAGACACCAAAACCAGGGAAAAGCTTCCAGTGTGATAACCAGAAATGACAGCCAAAAACAAAAGAAAAAGGTGGATGAGTCTAACCTTAGTGAGACATGCTAGGGAGATTTTTTGAATTCATGCACAGTAAGTGCATACATGTAAAAACATCAGAAAGGAATTTTGTACCTCAACGTCTAGTATATTATTTTTAAACCCACTCTGTTATACAGTCTTATTTCCTCCTTTCCCGCCATCTTTTCTATGTCCATAAACACTAAGTTGTGGATCGTTTCAATCCATTAATTTTCTTTTGTACTTAAAATTCAGAAGGTGACAGTAGCAAGAGGTATAAAATATATGGCAGCTGATGGGTAAAGATTGAGTAAGGACTCTACATTCTTTAAGGGAGTTTATGTAGCAGGTGGCATCAGTTTAGAAGTGAATCAAGCTACAGTAACGCTATGGGGCACTTAAATTCTTGGAGGCAGGCACTGTTGTCCCATCTGCGAGGGGAATGGGCTATGTTTCTGGGGGAAGGGGACCAAGTGGTTTGCCAAGATCACCCCAGATCTTTATTTTCCATTGAAATTGGTGTCCTACAGGTTTCCAGCTCTTGTGGCTCAGTTTATGTAGTGTATCAGAGAAAGGCAGGCAAGGTAAGCAGGGAGAAGAATGGCAACGTTAACCAGGAAGAAATTGCCTTATTTGAGGTTCAAAATATTGTTAAAAAACAAAAATCTTTATAAAAACTATGACTAGGTCCAAGGTCCGTGCAGTTTTGCATATTTATATCAAATTCTGCATAAAAACAAGAGTATCAATTTCTAGGGATAAAGTACAAGAGCAGAATACATAATGTACACAGAATAATATTAATAGACCTTAGCTACCTGGAACCAGTTTAAATATGCTTTACACAAAAAAGCCATGGGCATAAAATTACAATTGTATAGATCCACTGTTCTTGTAATATAAATTCACAATTCCCCCCCCCCAATAACCCTTAATGTACACTCTAGTGCAGTTGTATTGAATAGACACTTGCCTTATCTTATATAACTGGCATGGTCAGAGTGGATCGTTTGTATTTATCGCTGCTAAAAAGTCAAGAGTGCAGGAGAGACATTCAGGTAGTTTTCATACGGTTATTTCTTGAAAAATCTATTTCCTTGATTACCATGTTTGGCATATTGGTCTTGCTATGTATCTAGCCAGGGCAGCACAATGACATGATATTGGGAAAACTCATCAGTCATGGGGGGAAGGTAATAATTTGAAAGTGTTTCAAATGTTGAAGTAGCCATAAGGAACATACCAGTGGTTAGGGGAAATTAATCAGACTGTATGAAATGTGGGGCCAGATTTTCAAAAATGCTTATGGACAGATTTTCAAGTGATTCCCACCCAGAATGGAGGCTAGATTTTCCAAAAAGCTTAACTCCCATGGAGACACCTTAAAACTCAGCCTTACCATTGAACTAAGTTATAATCACTTCAGATTTTGCATTAGTATGTATCAGCCTGGTTCTAACTTTTTAATTTGACTGCATCTAGGACAGTAAGGTTATCAGCTTTTTTAACAACCATTTTATTGGCCCATGGGCTGTGGTAGATGCAAAGACTTCTCCATGATTGGTCATTTCGACTGGTTTACTGGGCTGCCAGAGATTTTGTAGATTCAGTAGTATTCTGCTCTTAATTACATTTAGTTTTATGCTGTTGTTGTTAAACATTTCATCTGAATCTTATTTCAAATTACAAACTGCACAAAATCAGTATTTCCTAGGAGGTGAGTGTCAACTTCAGAAGATGAGGCTGTTTATATTTTACAAGCATCTCAGTTGTATGTCTGTAAAGACACACAAGTCAACTATTGCTCATTCATTAGTACATTCACTGATCATCACATTAATATGGAAAGGCTGTAATTTAAAGCCCATTTGAATCCAAATTTCCTTCTTTCCCCCTGCAGGCACAGACATGGTGTTCTCCTAATCTTGCTGTAATTTACCAACATCAAAAGTGTTGATTTATGGGACAAAGGTCAGTGAAAGCTGAATTCACCTTGAAGAAATTATTTCCACAACTTTGGAAGTTTAATTCTATTTACTTTTATTTCATCTCTCTCTCCCCCCAACCCATTCATAATTTCCTCCATGTTCCAGGGGCTGTTTCCCACCTTAGATTTTTATAACTTTAAGATCTGATTAGACCTAGAAAGAATAATTAAAATTCATAGCTTCAGAAATATGAAAAATTCAATCACACTTGTTCATTTTGTTTCTCAGAAATGTCCCATCCACCAGCCTTTAGTGTTGGGGTTTCCTCTTCTCTGGCTTTCAATGGAGACAGTATTCAGTATCTTACATGAGTGTAACTCAATGGGATACGTGTACTTTACACCAGTATGAGTGAGTGAAGAAACAGGCTGTAACAGTTTCAGGAGAACTGCATCTGTATTCTCCTCTCTGGGGTCCACTCCAGGCATGCCCAGTCAGGTCTCAGGTTTCCAACAATCACCTGTCTCTCGGCAGGGATCTTTGTCCCACTTCCTTTGGATCAGAGGTTTAAAGGCTGCACAGTCCATGCCTTACACTGTGATTTCCCCAGCAAGCCAGTCTGCCTAATGGCCAGCACCCATGCTTTGCTCTCTCTCTACAAGCGCTATGAATAGTGTATTGCCAGTCAGTGGTGAAGCCAGGTTTTAGCAGCAGGGGGAGGGAACACATAAAAAAAGGTGCCATCCGCCACAAAGAAAAAAGAAGAAAAAAAGAAAAAGAAAAACCCCAACCTGCCGCCGAAGTGCCGCCGAAGATCCAGAGCGGACCCGAAGCGGTTGAAGGACTCGCCATCGAAGCGCCGCTGAAGACCTGGAGCACCGCTGGATGAGTAAAAATTAAAAAGGCGCCACTTTTCCACTCGGTGGGAGCGGCCGCTCCCCCGGGTCCCCCGCAGCTGGGCTACTGTTGCCAATGTCCACACAGCTCTTTCTAAGCAGGCACCTTTATGCTTAAGGTAAAAAGCATTATAGAGAAAACCTGATAAAAACAATAAACAGATTTAAACATGCATTAAGGATACCAGGAGTCACTCCTCAGTCTTATGGAGTCTTTGTGAGCCAAAATCTTTCAAACCTGCAAGGGTTGGGGGCCCCATTGGACAGGAGGTCCCATCCATTTGCTGGATCAGAAAGAAGTCCCTAAGTCCATTTAAATGCAGCATTTTTATATTAAAATCCCTTTCTTTTATCTGTTTGGCAGTGAAAAATCCAATTTGAATCAGTATATATAAACCTCCCATCTCTCTGGAGGTGTTTAACACCTAGAAGATTCACCTTAATCACCTCCCACCATTTCTGGTTCATGAAAGAATTGTGGTAACCCTTTCCCTGGAGCTGCATACAACCCCTGGTCCATAGTGATACATACATTTAATATAATATGGTCTCCAAAAGCATTGCATGGAGTTGTAACATCTGTCACATAGACCACAGATTTTTATTGTAAAATTAGCAATAGCCCAGTAATATCATTTTGCAAAACTTTCATACCAGCTAAAATTCATCATAAGATTTTATATTTGGATGATTACGATACACAGCATAAAAAACATCTCTTTTTCACTTGTGATAAATATTGAAAAAAACCCAGCAACTTGGGGATAAAATCTTAAATACGATACTAACAATATTCCACAAGGCCTTAAGATTTTTATGTATGAGACTTATCTGAAATATACTGTGGCAGTATATCTAAGAGATTGTGTGAAGTTGCTATGCACAGATAAGTTTCACCCAAGACTGGCTGCATTTCAGTGCTAAATGAAGCGATCCCAGCATACAGTTTGTATATGTGCTTGTGAAGTTTGTATAGTGCTTTGAGATGAAGCCCTCTATATAAAAACAAGCTGTTACAATAAAACATTTTATTATATCTGGAAATGGCAGAACTTCATAACATTGACAATTTTATTGGAAAGAAAACTGTCTTGTAAGTCTCTCAAATTATTGCAGCTTTGAAGAACGAACAAACTTCCACTTTGTAACTGCTGGAACACTGCCTCTTCCACTCAGTAAAGGCCTTTTCGAATACAAACTGCTAAGGGAGAGGTTCTCAGCCTTGTCCAAAGGCTGGACTGACGAATAAGTCCTTACCTCATGGTAAGCCCCAGCCCAGCTGAAATAATATTTGTTCTTGTCTATTTTCCCTTACCTGTCCTTTTAATAGATCCATAGATTTTAAGGCAAGAAAACCCCATTTTGATAATCCAGTCTGATCTCTTTGCATAATACAGGCCATAGGATTTTTCTGCTTCTGTTTCTTCTGTTTGCTTCTCATGTTTTTTCTTTCTCTATAACTATTCCTTTTCTTTGCTTTCTACTTGCTCCTTTTGCTTTATAGTTTGATGCTTCCCCTCCCTGTTGTCCACTCAGCAGATGGCTACAAAGTGCTTGGGATGGAGGCAGGGCCAGTGCAAGGAAGTTTAGCACCCTAGGTGAAACTTCCACCTTGCGCCCCCCCAGCCTTGCAGCAGCGCCCCGCCCTGAAGTGTGCCCTCCGCCCCCACGGCAGCTCCCCATCCTCTGGCCCGAGGAGCCCTGCGGTACCTCCCCACCCCAGCTCACCTCTGCTCCGCGTCCTCCCCGAGCACGCTATCCTGCTCTAATTCTCCTCCCAGGCTTGCGGCGTCAAACAGCTGATTGGCGCCACAAGCCTGGGAGGCGGGAGAAGTGAAGAAGCAACAGCGCAGTGGAACCCCCGGGCTGCCGGTGACATGCTGACCCAGGGGCATGGGTGACAAGTTTGTAGAAATTTTGGTGGTGCCCAGCACCTGCCCCCCCAAACTCCGCCCTCACTTGTCTAAGGCTCTGGGAGGGGCTTGGGGGGGGGAGCTCTGGGGTGCAGGTCCTGGGCTGGAGATTAGGGTGCAGGAGGGGTGCAGGCTTTGGGATGGAGTTTGGGTGCAGGCTGGGGGTGTAGGAAGGGGTGACGGGTGCAGGCTCTGGGAGGGAGTTTGGGGATAGGAGGGAGTGCAGGGGGATGAGGGTTGGGGCTGAGGATGAGAGATTCATGATGCAGGAAGGGGCTCAGGGCTAGGGCAGAGGGCTGGGGTGTTGGATGAGGGCTGTGGGGCTGAGGATGAGGGGTTCATGATGTGGGGATGCTCCGGGCTGGGGAAATGCATTAGGGTGCAGGGGGGTGAGGGTTGGGGCTGAGGATGAGGAGTTCATGATGCGGGAGGGGCTCAGGGCTGGGGCAGAGGATTAGGGTGCAGGAGGATGAGGGGTTCATGATGGGGGGGGCTCAGGGCTGGGGCAGAGGATTAGGGTGTGAGGGGATGAGGGTTCTGGCTGGGGCTGGGGATGAGGGGTTCATGATGCAGGAGGGGATCCAGGGCTAGGGCAAAGGGTTGGGGTGTGGGGTGAGGGCTGTGGGGCTGAGGATGAGGGGTTCATGATGCAGGAGGGGGCTCAGGGCTGGGGCAGAGGATGAGGGTGTGGGGGAGGAGGGCTCTGGCTGCGGTTCAGGGGTTTGGGGCATTGGAGAGAAGGGCAGGGTAAGGGCAGCCTGCCTTGCCATTAGTGACTGGCGGGCGCTAGGACCCTGGGGCAGCAGACAGTAGTTCTACCTGGAGCTGCTCTATTCCAGCAACAGAAGCAGGCAGGGGAGAGACTCTGTGCCGCTTTCTGTCAGGCAGGAGCCTGGCGGGGCATGGCGGGGGGGGGCCGGGGCCCAATACAGGCAGGGCCGGGGGAGAGACTGAGCTCCAAATATTCCAAATATTGCTGGAGCAGGGCCCCCAGTCCTGAATATTGCTGGTGCTCGAGCACCGCAAACATATAGAACCTGCCGCCTAAGCCCTGCGCTGCCGCTGCTGCGGCGGCGCCCTGACCCAGGGGACACCCTTTGCTGCCGGCTACCACTGGCAGCTCAGACTCCCTCTCTGTCTCAGCAGTGGCGGCTGCTCAACCACTTAAAAAAAAATGGGGGCACTTTTTGGCGCCCCCAAATATCGGCACCCTAGGCAACCGCCTAGTCCGCCTAAATGGTTGCACCGGCCCTGGATGGAGGTATCCATTGATAGCTCCAAAGTCTGGATCATACGTGCACTGGCAGCTTAGCTGAGTGCTGCAGGGACAGAGGAGAGTAGCTTGGGGCCTTGGGCTGCTGCTCGAACGTACAACCTCATATCAGAGAGTTGCTGATGTGGCCAGCTGTAGTGGAGCCACTGTGAGAGTACGAAGGAAAGTGGTGCTCGAGGAGACACTTGCAGCCACGAGAGCAGTGCACATTTGTTCACACCCATTGTTACCTTCTGTAGTGCAATCTCCCTGGATGAGTCCTGGCGGGGAGAGGGCCTCAGAAGTGGTCACTTGGGGATCAATTATGCCACAGAGGCACAGCTCTGTGTCGGGGAGCCACACTGTCCAAGGGGGAGCTGCAGGCAGGAATCTGAACCTCCATTACACATGGTAATATTTTTGTTACTATCCTACTTAAGGGGGGCGGCATGCTCCCCCATGTAGACAGCCAGGTCTGCTGGCTTCTGTGAAATGGGAAGAAGTTGGGGCCATGACCTCACCTCTTCACTCCAACTGCCTTTGCAGTGTCATGTGCCCCAAGGGCACTAGGAAAGGGCAGTACTTGTGATCTGGGGAGTGCATGGAACCCCACTTCTGCCCAGGGGTATGGTGGGGCAGCGTATCCTTCTACTCAGCATCCCTGAAACAGCCTGCCACAAACCATCCCATTCCACCGGAAGACCAGTTTCACACATGGTAGAGATCTCTTCAAACTGATTTATTTCTCTTACAGCTAGAATAAAAGTTGGTAAACAGATGCTTGAAGGAAGAGCCAATGAGCTGATGTTTAGGTCTTTCTTCTGAGGATATGGTCGTAGATGACTACTTGAAGGTAGAGATTTGTCTCAATAGGTGTCCGAGTTGTGCTGTCTCCAGGGTAAGCCTGAGACACAAAGTATTATAGTTAACTCAACTGTCAGGACAGACAAAAAATAAACCATAAGAGTTACATGTATTTCCTCCTTGCTTCCCTGAAATATGAAATCTACCAACTCTGCCCAGGTTAGATATGTGGTTTCTTGAATGCAGATTAAAGTCCAAGAGCTAGTGAATATATACCACCAACTTACCATCATTTCATATAGATTGACTTTAGGTAAAAGAAAAGGCACACTTGTGTAATCAACTGATCAAACAGAGCCCAGTTGTAGAAAGCATGCAGCATTGGCTTAACTGTGTTCAGATTGAAACCAATGGCAAAACTCCTTTTGATTTCAGTGGCAGTAGATTTAGGCCAATGTTAAATGCTTTTGAAAAATCTCTCTCTACAGATGGACAGACAGATAGTTGCTGGGGATGCACGTACACTATATCCTGCAACATACAAATACACAGTACATATTTCTGAAGTGTTTACATTTTTTAAAAATTATAAATGAACAAAAAATGTTACTTGGTGTAGCACTCTGAGCGCAAGTATCTTTCACGTAGAAATAAAATATCTGGTTATTTTTTACAGATGTTATCCAGCTGCAGGACATTAGACCAATGGCCCACTTTCAATGCAACCAAACACATTTTTTAGGTATGCATTTTTGACTGTCTAACAAACCAATGCACTCATTTTAAAATGTGTATAATTTGATATTTTGTACAGTTGCTATTCATATGCAACCATCTTTCATGGGAAGCACTTCAAAGAAACCATCATTCTAGATCTGTTCTGTACAAACCCAAACAAATTACTGCCCAGCTTACTTCACGTTGGTTTTGAGAGGAACCAAGCATGGGTGTGTTTGTCACATTCAATCTACAGTCCAAGGGCTCAGATGTAAAGTTTAAAAAAGGGCAATCAAGATCAGAAGAATATTGTCAATTCATTTCAGAAGAACATTGTTTATAGGGGTATAACCCATTCCTCTTCCAGCATGAAAGAAAATAATACACGCAGCAATTTAAATAGCCTTCAACTATGGCTCAAAATGGGGAACTCCTGTGTAACTTTATGGTATATAGTATGTTTGTTTTGTAGAGATTTCAAAACACTTTACAAAGTTATGTAACCATCACAGAACTAGATAAATAATAGCAGACAAAGTCAGATAGAAAAGGGTGTGGACAAAGGAGAAAAGATGTTTTCAGCTGAGATTTGAAATGAGAGGGAGAGGTAACGAGGCTGAGAAATACAGGAAAGATGGATGTTCCAGATGGGAGGAGCTGCAGAGAAGCGGGCTTTTGCACCAGCACTGGTGACACTGGGCCAAATTCTACCCTCATTTATATCCGTGCAAGCCCAGTGAAGCACATAGGGTTGCCTAGGTGTAACTGAGGACAAAAGTTGGCTCCAGACATGGAATGATAGAGAGCAGGCCAATGCTGCTCTAAAACAAGAGATGCAGGAAAAGAAAGTCTAGGAGGTAGATTGGAACAAGTCAAAGGACACATTTTAAAACAAAGGGGGCAGTTTGGATGCTGCAAAGAATGGGCATCCAGCAGAACTGTGTGAGGCGGGGGTTTGTGAAGTCACACTCCACTGTACATATGAAGAGCTCAGCCAGCTATTCGTGCACAGTACATGCTGCATCTTTGGGAACAGAAGTAGGAACTAACATTTGTTCAACCAATTCTGCGAAGTTAAATGTAACTGGATAAAATTCATAACCTCTGTTGGTCGTTTGCTCCTCCTCCTGATTTACCTCAGTGACTGTATAACCCAATATCCCCAGGAGCACTATATTCAATTTTGCAAGCAAGTTTGTTTCCTCTTATCGCTGGTCCAGGTTCAGTGGGTCAGATTTTCCATTGCCTTGCTCTTTGTACCCAGCCAATTCCACCACGGCCAAGCCAGTGTAAAACACGACTGTTCTGATTTGGTAGTTTTAGGCCCAAGGGTGTGATGTGCCCGTCTCCCTTTGACATTCAATGCCTAACACCCGTAGGCCCCTTTGAAAATCCCAACCCTTAGGTTTTTGAATGTTCTAGCATTCTAACATTGACATCACATTAACATAGGATTTGGGACATTTTAATGTATACTAAATCCAAAAATGGCATGCGAATGATCCCCCCTCCTTTGTTTTATGTTTTCAACAATTGTTTGGCATAATTATTTTAAGTAAAAACTAAGTTTTATAGAATAAGGAAACCAATTCTGCTGCCACTGAAGTCAATGCCACAGCTCCTATTGACTTCAATGGGAGTAGGATCAGACCCATCCATTATTAATGAAAAAGCTGTCTCTAACATGCTTATGCCATATTTATTTTATGACACAGAGTCTATAACACTGTTGATAAAATTCTCTTCACTCTTTACCATAAATTCACCTCTCAATTTCCCTGGTACATAGCCTTATGCAAACATCAATATTTTCCTGTGTTTGCTTCGGTTATAAACACTTCTGTGCCAGGACAAAGGCATTTTGCTATGTGCATGAGACTAACTTATATCCACCAGAGGGAGCACATACTGACAAATTTCTTGCGTGTGTGGGACAGCATATTAGATATATTTAAACTGTTGTTTAACCCTTACGCTGCCATAATAACCTAAACCTTCTTCAAGGCCAGCGTATTTTATGAGAGTTTCTTCCCATAGGAATTTTCAACCCTGATAGCTCCCTCTTTACACTATACACTCGGCAGCCACATACTGTGTTTTATATTTTCCAGGATTATCAGAATTTTTTACTGTCATCAGACTGTTTTTGCCTCTCTGGTGACATGAACAAAACATCCAGCCAAAGGATATAAAAGAAGTCCTAATTCTTTAAGCACAGAGTCACACACTCTGATTCCATTGCATAGCAAAACAGACAAGTATACATTTCTGATTTTGTCTTTATTTCTATGCCGCACACAATGCTCTGACAGTTGACATGAGCTGCCTTTTGTATTAATTTCTAAAATGAGGACAAATCTGAAAGCATTTGGCTTTTAGATTTCACACAAGTCCACTGGGCCAAATTTTTTCTACTTGGGTACCTGAAGTCAGGAAGCAAAAATCTCTGCAAAGCTACTCAAATGAGTGGCTTGATTTTCAGAGGTGCCTGGACAGTCTTTCAGGTTTTGATTTTTTTAAAAAAGATGTGAGGTTGTGACCTGCTCTCTCAGTGCTTCTGAAAAGGAATCCATTTTGTTTCAATTCATTGCAGAAAAACTGCTGGCAAGACATTGGTCTGTGATTCCAACTGACCGTTCACTCTGGATTTGGTGGTGGTGGATTGCCCGGTCAGGAGCTGGGATTTTATAAGGGTTCTACGTCTCCACCCTCGTTCTGAAGGAACTTCACATTTTTTTATCCACTAGTCGGCACATTTCATAAAGGAAAATATAACTGTTAAGTAGGGTCAAATTTGGGCCTGTCAGGCAAGCGATATGCTGCCAACATTTTAACAAGTGCCTCTCCTCAACAGTTTTCCACTTCTTCTGGAGATGCACGTGACAGTCTCTGGATAAAATACCCCATTCCCTCCCTCCACTAAAATCCACCTGTCCCTTCCCCAATCCTGTATTCTTCCAAGACCCAAATCCATCAGTCCTTCCAATCCCTCCCACCTTCTGCACCAGCACCTCTCAAGTCACTATGATTCACCTTCCTCAGCCCTTCACTCAGGCTCCTCTGGCTTCCTTACTTGGAAGCAGCAGTGGGAGGAAGCAGGCTGAGGCCTCTACTGGAAGCAGTGGGGTCAGGCAGATCAGAGACCTGTCCTGAGGCATCTCTTGGCAGTGTCTGACTGGAGAGGGATTGGGTGGGTGGGCAGTAGGTCACCGTCAGTGGTGAATTGGGAATGGGTCCTCTTTGGTTCTTGAAGTGGACTGGTCTCTCCTGACAACTGTGGGTCTTCCAGAGCTGGTGTGTGAGAGCATGAGGGAGCAGTTATCCTTGGCTGCTGTGTAGAGGAATAAGGTTCCAGGCTCCCTCCCAATACCAGTTCTTCAGACTCTGGCCTGGGGTTGGGGAAGCAGGCACCAGTGAGAGAACAGGTGGGCCATGGTAGCTGCACAGGTCCCACTTGGTGCAGCAGTAGCTTGGTTTTCCTCATGGGCTACTGAAGTGCCTGACAGAGAGGAGAGAAGACTGGCCTTAAGATTCTGGGGAGGGTAAAGGATTCACATGCCAAACTAATTGTCTCATTCACCATAAAAAGCATGTGTGTGTGAGAGAGAATCTTTAGGTCCTTTCCCCCCAGCCTCCTGCTGCAGAAGTGGCATGGGCTGCATAGTCCTTTCAGCCTTAGCAAACAAACCACTTATGTTTTCACTGCTGTCTTCACAAGGAAAAGGGCTGGAGACTTGCAGTTAAAAACAGAGTGAGCTGAGGTTGTCCTTTAGGGTACCTAGAGGCCAGCTGTGTTAGCCAGGGGATTGCATGCACGTGAGCCTGAAATATAAGGTGCATATTCATAAATAATTAGTTTGTAACAGGACTTCAATATATCCAGAATCAAAGAGCCTTGCATAAAGGAGACTCTGAATGTTGAAAAAAGGGATTTACCTTGGGATCCACATTTACTATTTTCCTATCACATTTGTTCTTGAAGAGTAATCCGCATGCATTTTCTGCAATCACTTGGTAATTTGGACTAGCATTTGAAGTGCTGACATTTCTATCCCAGTTGTAAAAGCTGTGAAAGTATAAAACATAAATGTTACCACTTTAATTGATGGGATACTTTCAAATTAAGGGTCTGATTCAGACCACCTTACTGATGTCAAGTAGTTCCTTATTCCATGAATAGCCCCATGGAAGTCAGTGAAATTCACTGCGGAGTGAAGTGCTACTAAACTAGAGTAAGGTTCTCAGAATCTGCTTCTACATGTCAGTTCTGCTGTGTTCAGTTGGTTAAAAAGGAGCCTTTGGCAAACTAAAACTGGGCCCTGTGGGTGCTAGCATAATATTTTTAGTAGTACTGCTACTAAGGGTACGTCTACACTATGGGATTATTCCGATTTTACATAAACCGGTTTTGTAAAACAAATTGTATAAAGTCGAGTGCACGCGGCCACACTAAGCACATTAATTCGGCGGTGTGCGTCCATGGTCCGAGGCTAGCGTCGATTTCCGGAGCGTTGCACTGTGGGT
>NC_133773.1:17187779-17191533 GCF_003597395.2 Chelonoidis abingdonii | reverse complement strand
CGCCCGGAGGCCAATACCGTCGATTTGCGGCCACACTAACCCTAATCCGCTATGGTAATACCGATTTTAGCGCTACTCCTCTCGTTGGGGAGGAGTACAGAAACCAATTTAAAGAGCCCTTGATATCGATATAAAGGGCCTCATAGTGTGGACGGGTGCGCCGTTAAATCAGTTTAAACGCGTAGTGTAGACCAGGCCTAAAAGATTCATGCACAGGGTTACCTATCGTAGGAAGCAGTGTGACAGAAACAGCTTTGCCAACCACCTGAAAGTGCTTAGACCACACTGAGAAATAATTGCTTTCCCTTTGTATCTCATCGTAACTGAATTGTTGCTTTCTTGTAGTAATGTAATTTTGGTAGTAATGTAATTTTAGCTGCTGTACGGCTCCTTTTGGGCTAAATACAGATCGGGTGCTGAATGTGCATGAGCATCCAAGAGAAAATTCATTAACACGATGAACAGCTCCTTAAAAAACCTGCACATTTCAAGTCTGTGATTGGTTCTAGAGCCAATATTCAAATAGGCTTATTATGCTTGCAGGCCTCTTTTGTTACATGCCTTGTGTGTGTCATTACTGAACTCCAAGCAAGAGAAAAATCACAATTCGAATGTGTCAAATACAAAATTAAAACAGAACAATTTGAGCAATCAATTAATCAGTCTTCGCTATATATATATATACACACACACACATACGTACATACACACACACATATTTGGGGATTTCTGAATTCTAGCAGGTTCATATCTGTTATTTTCCTCCTTTTAATTTTAAGAAATAATTCTTTGGGCAAGTGACAATGAAATCAGTGAAGGATCTGCCAAGTTTCCAAGCATGTGGGATATACCAAAATGGCTGTGAGATTCCAGCCCCACTTCTGCATTGCTTAACAGTGCCCGCAGTGCAGCTGCAGCAAGAATGCTGATTTTATATTATTTGTTGGCGTAGTAGTGGTGCAACATGTTGTGTTAGGGAAATCTAAAGAGAAGAATGAGAGACAGACTTACTTCTCATCAACCAGATGTAGCCTGGGCAGATTCTCACCTTGGGGATAGGCAGGGTAGGAAAAAAGGCCCACCCAAATAATGGAATGACTAGGACAGGCACTGAAACCCACTTTGTGTTCTCTTTATACCTGGCACTGACACAGTATCCTCAGTCTAAGGATCTGAGTGTGCACTGCAGATATTTATTAAGCCCCATCACACCTTTGTGAGATAGTTGAGTATTGGCCTGCTAAACCCAGGGTTGTGAGTTCAATCCTTGAGAAGGCCATTTAGGGATCTGGGGCAAAAATCTGTCTGGGGATTGGTCCTGCTTTGAGCAGGGGGTTGGACTAGATGATCTCCTGAGGTCCCTTCCAACCCTAATATTCTATGGTTCTATGATTATTAGAGCTTGTTAACAGAAGGGGGAACTGAAGCACAGAGAAAATTCAGCAATCTGCCCAGGTTACACAAGTCAAGCACAGAGGTGTGAACAGAACCTGGGAGTCTAGAAGCCCAGTCCTAACCAGTAGAGGGAACCCTGTATCATTAGATGGAGTCCTGTAGTTGTGTCACACTAGCTGTAGACTTCATTGGTCAAGGCTCTTCAGCTGTGACAAAATCCTGGCGAAAGCTGTAAACTGGATTTTGGTCCCCACTTGCATTGGAATCTGGCTGCTCACCTTTTCCATGAGGTGAAACTCATCCCAGTGAAGAGGGTCTTGCTCAAGGCTGGATGCACTCTACAAGTTCATTACACAAGTTTAGGTGAGGCTTCAGTGGTGTATAGGGCCCTCAGTGCACTGGGGTAAGATTCACCCATAATGCACCAAATGTCTGACACCGCCATGAATGTGATATTTCCTACAGAGACTGCCAGTCACCTGCTGACCAAAAGAAAAGGTGACAGACAGCAACTGGGTGTGGGCTTTGTTGGCCCAGACTTAGCACTGGTCACTTAAATCAGCAACAAAAGTAAAAAGCAAAGCAAAGCAAAACAATAGTGTAAAAAGGGCTTGTGCCTGTTCTAGCCCCACCTCCCATCCCACAGGGTTAGATTATACTATAATGGGTTATTTTCCTCCAAACAAGGATCAGTTCCTTGATTCAGTTCTCTAGTATTCCCTCCCTACCACACATATAGCAAGATCAAACTATTCCTCATAGCAGATTGGGAATTCAGGCAAAAGCTAATTATAAACAATGATGGCTTGACAGCTTTTTCCAGTTTGTGGTTCCATGAATTTGCAATGTGAGCTATCCAGCTTCACTTCTCCTCCTTATAATTTAACTACCGACTTTCTAGAGTTGGGCAGCAAAAGAAGGGGTGTTGACGGGGGAGATGAAGGACAATGAAGGACAAAAGAAATGGAAATCAAAACCAAAATGCCCACCGTTACCCTGAGCGAAATGACATCCTCATGATTTGTGCCCTCTGGGAGTATCATAGTAATAATCATTTTAATAGGGGGAATACTGGCATTCTTAATGTGCTTGCCAAATATGACAAAGTATCAACGTACTTAGATTGGATTTGGCCTGTCAGTCCTTTCATAGCTTTCTGGAGCAAGCAAGGTCAATGTCTCAGTAGGACATGACACTGTGTAATAGAGCACATATGTCTGACTCCATGCCAACCACTGTTTTATAATAAGATGCATGTCTCAGGCCCTTGGTTAGACAGGAACATGCTACTTTTTTCAAGTAAAACAGTTTAAGATGCTGGGTTTTGGCTTTCTTTTTAAACTTTAAGCAGCTTTGACTGAAATAAGTACATTTGCCAAATGATTGCCATGCTACAGTGTGATTCGTAATGGTGCTTTAGAAAACCATGGCAGTTCAATTTGATAAGTAGCTATTGTGCAGTGTAACTGTTTTTCATGAAGATTTTTGTTTTGCTCACTGTTGGTATATTGTTATCATAAGAACAGAAGAACGGCCATACTGGGTCAGATCAAAGGTCCATCTAGCCCAGTATCCTGTCTTCCAACAGTGGCCAATGCCAGGTGCTCCAGAGGGATTGAACGGAACAGGTAATCATCAAGTGATCCGTCCTCTGTCGCCCATTCCCAGTTTCTGGCAAACAGAGACTAGGGACACTATCCCTATCCATCCTGGCTAATAGCCATTGAGGGACCTACCCTCCATGAAATTATCTAGTTCTTTTCTGAACCCTGTTATAGTCTTGGCCTTCACAACATCATCTGGCAAAGAGTTCCAGAGGCTGACTGTGCGTCGTGTTTTAAACCTGCTGCCTATTAATTTCATTTGATTACCCCCTAGTTCTTGTGTTATGAGAAGGAGTAAATAACACTTCCTTATTTACTTTTTCCACATCAGTCATGATTTTATAGACCTCTATCATATCCCTCATTAGTCATCTCTTTTCCAAGCTGGAATAGTCTCAATCTTATTAATCTCTCTTTCTATGGAAGCCGTTCCAAACGCCCTAATCATTTTTGTGGCCCTTTTCTGACCCTTTTCCAATTCCAATATATCTTTTTTGAGATGGGGTGACCACATCTGCATGCAGTATTTAAGATGTGGGCATACTATAGGTTTATATAAAGGCAATATGATATTTTCTGTCTTATTATCCCTTTCTTAATGATGCCCAACATTCTGTTTGCCTTTTTGACTGCCGCTGCACTTTGAGTGGATATTTTCAGAGAACTATCCACAATGACTCCAAGATTTCTTTCTTGAGTGGTAAGAGCTAATTCAGACCCCATCATTTTATATGTATGGTTGGGATTATGTTTTC